>NC_089538.1:26923576-26955024 GCF_963924715.1 Thunnus thynnus | reverse complement strand
CTGTATAGTAGGAATCACTCATTTTAAATCCCACTAAGAATCATGTTTTAATTACTATTTCCTGATTTAAATTTTAATGAAATGTAAATATGACAAACAGGATGCTTTTCAGTACGCTAACGTGTCTCCTGGTTTCTCTCACTCGCGTCTCTTCTCCCAGCGAGGATGAGAGAGAGACGTGAGGACGGAGGAATTTAATTTATCAAACGGGACGTCGTCGCTCACTCCAGCATCATTTTGAGGAGACAAGTTGTCATGACGCACTTCACCCTAAATGTCAAATATGAATAAGTCAGCAATAGAAATGACTAAGTAACAGTTTAAACTCTAAAGTTTGCATTTAAAATTCATGTACAATGAATGAAGACTTTACACTGTTACTTAATCATTTCTACATATTGATAGCTGGAAGGAAAACAGCTGATAACTGCTCCAGTGTTTAATCATTTGATTATAGATCTATAGCAGCGTCTGTCTGTCACAGAATGAGACACAAACAGACAATTTAAACCTGTTAATTACTGAAAGAACAGAACCCACATAAAGGAACAATAGAAACAGCTGCAGCCTGCAGAATATGTTTAAATAAAATGTTGCTTATTTAGTTTGTGAAAGTCTGACGTGCTTTTCAGGCTCAGGATGGTTTTATAGGAGATGCAGCTGTGTGACGTCATGTTTTCCTGAAGGAGCTGAGACGCTCTGAAACACAGAAGAAGAAAGGAGAAGCCTTTTGCCTCATGAAGAGAAATAGTAGAAAGTTTTAATGATTGATTCATGATTCAGTCATCTTTATTTTATAAATAAATAGGCTATGATCAGCTGACCAATCAATACACACTTTGGATCAAAGGGGTGTTGCCATCCGTTAAAACACTTCCACTAGGATACACCTGTGTTTCCTGGAGCCTCTTCTCTCCTCGCTCCTCGTCTCCTCCAGGTGCATTTAAGGGATCAGAAGATCCTCCATGATGGCGGAGAGAGATCTGTTTCCGGGTCACGGAGGAGAGAGGACGCAAGGAAGCATAAAGTTAGCTTAATGAAAAGCATCCATTGTATTTTAAATGCAAATAATGAATTTAGTTGATGAAAACAAATATTTAAACCAATTATAAAAATAAAACAGGTATAAAAATATTATACAAAACTTGTGTTTCCCTTTTGCTTTTAAAACTTCCTCAAAAGTTATGACCTTCTTCTATCTTATTTACCAATAGTGAAGCTCCTAACTAAAGGGACACACACACACTCTCACTCTGCGACCAAAATAAAATAATGTGGTTTAAATTAAATCAAAGCGTTGCAGTCTGACTCGCTGGTCGGGTTCGGGTTCTTCTATCTTATTTACCAATAGTTAAGCTCGGAGTTCAGAGACGTGAAACAAACGTTTCATCAAACACAAGCTGCTGAATCAAACAGCAGGTGGTTAATAGTGAGTTGAACCACGGTGAAGGATGAGGAACGGGGCGATGCATGGCGAGGGGACCGATGAGTGAGGCTACAGGCTGGCGGTAACAACGGTCCAGAGAAGTGATCAGTGAGCGGGAGACGTCTGCTCCTCCAGAGAGTCCAAGGACTGTTTCCTGGTCTTCATGACCCTGGTCTCAGTCACTGAACTCGTCCTAAAGCTCCTTTACTTCTCACGCCGACTGCATTATGAGCTTTAACCTGATTGACATGAACACATACTAACAACACACAGTAGCATCAGCTGCTACTGCAGTGAAATATGTGCTAACATAACTAGCGTGCTAATCACTGTTAGCATCTATCTGATGAACTGAGGTTATTTACATCCTGCAGGTTGCTGTCATGTCTGTTACCTGTCGGTTAAACTCTGCATCTACTGAAGTAACAAACATAAACAACCTTCACACAGCTCCTGTTTATCGTCTGACCAGCCCGTAGCTTTACTCTACAGCGTCTCCTCTACATCCCTCCACCTTCACAACTGGCTGACCAGTTGGTAACAACCAGTACAATTAACAACATGTCAGATGGACAACGTTACGTCCTCTGAGGTTCAGATGTGAGATAAACACGCTGCTCTCATGTAAACAACAAACAAACTAGTTGAACTGCATGAACGTCACCAACACAATGACAAAGATTTATTCATCTGTTTATAACGTGTTTTAATTCACTATGAACTGGATTAAACATTCAACTGAACTGGTTTTAATGGAATACTTTTAAACACTGAAGATTATTTATTCATCTCTATTTATTTACATATTTATTTGTCTAAATTGAACTTTTTTAGACTGGACTACACAAACAACAACAACAACAACAACAACAATAATAATAATAATCATGTGACTGTGTTGCAGCTAAGCCTTACGTCCGGCTGCGCTCGGTGGCGTCCTCTTCTGGTAACCATCCCTCCATGTTGGTCTGCAGCGTCTACGACTTCTACCCCAAACAGATCAGAGTCACATGGCTCAGAGACGGACAGGAAGTCTCCTCTGACGTCACTTCCACCGATGAGATGGCGGACGCCGATTGGTACTACCAGATCCAGTCCCACCTGGAGTACACGCCCAGGTGAGTCCGGCTGCGGGTGATCAGTAAAGGTGAGGCGGCTCCGTCAGGACGCTTCGCTGTCAGTCAGGTTGAGTTTGTGGCTGAACGTTGAGCAGAATGATTTACTGAGAATGAAGGAAACTCAGCTCAGAATGTTGCTGCTGGAAGTTTGTCACAAACTCTGATGTTTGTTTGTGTTGAAGGTCTGGAGAGAAGATCTCCTGTATGGTGGAACACGCCAGCCTGCAAGAACCTCTGGTTACTGACTGGGGTAAAGACCTGTCTGTCTGCTCACCTGTCTGTCTCTCTTCCTGTCTGTCTGCTCACCTGTCTGTCTCTCTACCTGTCTGTCTCTCTACCTGTCTGTGTGCTCACCTGTCTGTCTGTCTGTCTGCTCACCTGTCTGTCCGCTCACCTGTCTGTCTGTCTGTCTGTCTGTCTGTCTGCCTGTCTGTCTGCTCACCTGTCTGTCTGTCTGCTCACCTGTCTGTCTGTCTGTCTGTCTGTCTGCTCACCTGTCTGTCTGTCTGTCTGTCTGTCTGCTCACCTGTCTGTCTGCTCACCTGTCTGTCCGCTCACCTGTCTGTCTGTCTGCTCACCTGTCTGTCTGTCTGCTCACCTGTCTGTCTGTCTGCTCACCTGTCTGTCTGCTCATCTGTCTGTCTGTCTGTCTGCTCACCTGTCTGTCTGTCTGTCTCTCTACCTGTCTGTGTGCTCACCTGTCTGTGTGCTCACCTGTCTGTCTGTCTGCTCACCTGTCTGTCTGCTCATCTGTCTGTCTGTCTGCTCATCTGTCTACCTGTCTGCCTGCTCACCTGTCTGTCTCTCTACCTGTCTGTCTCTCTACTTGTCTGTCTACCTGTCTGTCTGCTCACCTGTCTGCCTGCTCACCTGTCTGTCTCTCTACCTGTCTGTGTGCTCACCTGTCTGTCTGCTCACCTGTCTGTCTCTCTACCTGTCTGTGTGCTCACCTGTCTGTCTCTCTACCTGTCTGTGTGCTCACCTGTCTGTCTCTCTACCTGTCTGTCTCTCTACCTGTCTGTCTCTCTACCTGTCTGCCTGCTTACCTGTCTGTCTCTCTACCTGTCTGTCTCTCTACCTGTCTGCCTGCTCACCTGTCTGTCTCTCTTCCTGTCTGTGTGCTCACCTGTCTGTCTCTCTACCTGTCTGTGTGCTCACCTGTCTGTCTCTCTACCTGTCTGTGTGCTCACCTGTCTGTCTCTCTACCTGTCTGTGTGCTCACCTGTCTGTCTCTCTACCTGTCTGTCTCTCTTCCTGTCTGTGTGCTCACCTGTCTGTCTCTCTTCCTGTCTGTCTCTCTACCTGTCTGTGTGCTCACCTGTCTGTCTCTCTACCTGTCTGTCTCTCTTCCTGTCTGTGTGCTCACCTGTCTGTCTCTCTACCTGTCTGTCTCTCTACCTGTCTGTGTGCTCACCTGTCTGTCTCTCTACCTGTCTGTGTGCTCACCTGTCTGTCTCTCTACCTGTCTGTCTCTCTACCTGTCTGTGTGCTCACCTGTCTGTCTCTCTACCTGTCTGTCTCTCTACCTGTCTGTGTGCTCACCTGTCTGTCTCTCTACCTGTCTGTCTCTCTTCCTGTCTGTGTGCTCACCTGTCTGTCTCTCTTCCTGTCTGTCTCTCTACCTGTCTGTCTCTCTTCCTGTCTGTCTCTCTACCTGTCTGTCTCTCTACCTGTCTGTGTGCTCACCTGTCTGTCTCTCTACCTGTCTGTGTGCTCACCTGTCTGTCTCTCTACCTGTCTGTCTCTCTACCTGTCTGTGTGCTCACCTGTCTGTCTCTCTACCTGTCTGTGTGCTCACCTGTCTGTCTCTCTACCTGTCTGTCCTCAGATCCGTCCCTGCCTGAGTCAGAGAGAAACAAGATCGCCATCGGAGCGTCAGGACTGATCCTGGGTCTGATCTTATCTCTGGCTGGATTCATCTACTACAAGAGGAAGTCCCAAGGTCAGAGCAGGAAACCAGTCTGACCAGTCTGACACCAGTCTGACCAGTCTGACACCAGCCTGACCAGTCTGATACCAGTCTGATACCAGTCTGACCAGTCTGACACCAGTCTGACACCAGTCTGACACCAGTCTGATACCAGTCTGATACCAGTCTGACCAGTCTGACACCAGTCTGACACCAGTCTGACCAGTCTGATACCAGTCTGATACCAGTCTGACACCAGTCTGACACCAGTCTGATACCAGTCTGACCAGTCTGACACCAGTCTGACACCAGTCTGACCAGTCTGATACCAGTCTGACCAGTCTGACCAGTCTGACACCAGTCTGACACCAGTCTGACCAGTCTGATACCAGTCTGACCAGTCTGACACCAGTCTGACACCAGTCTGATACAGTCTGACCAGTCTGACACCAGTCTGACACCAGTCTGACCAGTCTGATACAGTCTGACCAGTCTGACACCAGTCTGACCAGTCTGACACCAGTCTGATACCAGTCTGACCAGTCTGATACCAGTCTGACCAGTCTGACACCAGTCTGGCCAGTCTGATACAGTCTGACCAGTCTGACACCAGTCTGACACCAGTCTGACACCAGTCTGACCAGTCTGACACCAGTCTGACACCAGTCTGACCCCAGTCTGACACCAGTCTGACACCAGTCTGATACCAGTCTGACACCAGTCTGACCCCAGTCTGACACCAGTCTGACACCAGTCTGACCCCAGTCTGACACCAGTCTGACACCAGTCTGACACCAGTCTGACACCAGTCTGATACCAGTCTGACACCAGTCTGACCCCAGTCTGACCCCAGTCTGACACCAGTCTGACACCAGTCTGATACCAGTCTGACCCCAGTCTGACACCAGTCTGACACCAGTCTGATACCAGTCTGACACCAGTCTGATACCAGTCTGATACCAGTCTGACACCAGTCTGATACCAGTCTGACCCCAGTCTGATACCAGTCTGACACCAGTCTGACCCCAGTCTGACCCCAGTCTGACACCAGTCTGACACCAGTCTGACACCAGTCTGATACCAGTCTGACCCCAGTCTGACACCAGTCTGACACCAGTCTGATACCAGTCTGACCCCAGTCTGACACCAGTCTGACACCAGTCTGACACCAGTCTGATACCAGTCTGACACCAGTCTGACCAGTCTGAGCAGGTTTAATGATGAGTCTGGTTCTGTTGTTGATCTTGTTCTTGTCTCTTCTTTAATCCAGGACGCATTCTGGTCCCCTCTAACTGATCCTGCTTCTGGTCCTGATCCTGGTCCTGGTCCTGATCCTGGTCCTGGTCCTGGTCCTGGTCCTGGTCCTGATCCTGGTCCTGGTCCTGGTCCTGGTCCTGGTCCTGGTCCTGATCCTGGTCCTGGTCCTGCTTGAGCGACTCAGCAGCTGCTCTGATTCTCATAATGTTTTATATCCACTAACTGACTCATTAACTCTGCTTCAATCAATATATTCGAGTGATCTGATTGATTAGTGTGTGATTGGTCGATTAGTTGAAGTTTTTAAACACAATAAACCTTCAGAAAACCTTCAGAAAACCTTCTCAGCTGGTCTAACCCTGATCCAGGACCAGGAGATGTTATCGTTGACTGTGCTGCTCCTGGATCAGGTTTGTTCTGGACTCTGCTCTGATGCTTTACTGTGTGAAATCAATATGTTAAATTGATTAAGTGACTCGTTAACTCTGCTTCTGATCAATATAATCAATTATTTTAATAATTCTTTGGACTCAGTTTGATTGTTGATTTGTTTATTTCTGCTGGAATATTTTAACAATAAATAAACAAACTCAGTCTGCTGCTGTTTGTGAATATCATTAGTCAGTGGGGTCAGAGGTCATTAGGGTCAGAGGTCATTAGGGTTACGGGTTGTTAGGGTCAGGGGTCATTAGGGTCAGGGGTCATTAGGGTCAGGGGTCATTGGGGTCAGAGGTCATTAGGGTCAGGGGTCATTGGGGTCAGAGGTCATTAGGGTCAGAGGTCATTAGGGTCAGGAGTCATTAGGGTCAGGAATCAGTAGGGTCAGAGGTCATTGGGGTCAGGGGTCATTAGGGTCAGAGGTCATTAGGGTCAGGAGTCATTAGGGTCAGGGGTCATTAGGGTCAGGGGTCATTGGGGTCAGAGGTCATTTGGGTCAGAGGTCATTAGGGTCAGGAGTCATTAGGGTCAGGAATCAGTAGGGTCAGAGGTCATTAGGGTCAGGGGTCATTAGGGTCAGAGGTCATTAGGGTCAGAGGTCATTAGGGTCAGAGGTCATTGGGGTCAGAGGTCATTAGGGTCAGAGGTCATTAGGGTCAGGGGTCATTAGGGTCAGGGATCAGTAGGGTCAGGGGTCATTAGGGTCAGGGGTCATTAGGGTCAGGGATCAGTAGGGTCAGAGGTCATTAGGGTCAGAGGTCATTAGGGTCAGAGGTCATTAGGGTCAGGGGTCATTAGGGTCAGGGGTCATTGGGGTCAGAGGTCATTTGGGTCAGAGGTCATTAGGGTCAGAGGTCATTAGGGTCAGGAATCAGTAGGGTCAGAGGTCATTAGGGTCAGGGGTCATTGGGGTCAGGAATCAGTAGGGTCAGAGGTCATTAGGGTCAGAGGTCATTAGGGTCAGGAATCAGTAGGGTCAGAGGTCATTAGGGTCAGGGGTCATTAGGGTCAGGGGTCATTAGGGTCAGAGGTCATTGGGGTCAGAGGTCATTAGGGTCAGAGGTCATTAGGGTCAGGGGTCATTAGGGTCAGGGATCAGTAGGGTCAGAGGTCATTAGGGTCAGAGGTCATTAAGGTCAGAGGTCATTAGGGTCAGGGGTCATTAGGGTCAGGGATCAGTAGGGTCAGAGGTCATTAGGGTCAGGGGTCATTAGGGTCAGGGGTCAGAGGTCATTTGGGTCAGAGGTCATTAGGGTCAGAGGTCATTAGGGTCAGGAATCAGTAGGGTCAGAGGTCATTAGGGTCAGGGGTCATTGGGGTCAGGAATCAGTAGGGTCAGAGGTCATTAGGGTCAGAGGTCATTAGGGTCAGGAATCAGTAGGGTCAGAGGTCATTAGGGTCAGGGGTCATTAGGGTCAGGGGTCATTAGGGTCAGGGATCAGTAGGGTCAGAGGTCATTAGGGTCAGGGGTCATTAGGGTCAGAGGTCATTGGGGTCAGAGGTCATTAAGGTCAGAGGTCATTAGGGTCAGGGGTCATTAGGGTCAGGGATCAGTAGGGTCAGAGGTCATTAGGGTCAGAGGTCATTAAGGTCAGAGGTCATTAGGGTCAGGGGTCATTAGGGTCAGGGATCAGTAGGGTCAGAGGTCATTAGGGTCAGGGGTCATTAGGGTCAGAGGTCATTGGGGTCAGGGATCAGTAGAGTCAGAGGTCATTGGGGTCAGGGGTCATTAGGGTCAGGGATCAGTAGGGTCAGGGGTCATTAGGGTCAGGGATCAGTAGGGTCAGAGGTCATTAGGGTCAGGGGTCATTAAGGTCAGGGATCAGTAGGGTCAGAGGTCATTAGGTTCAGAGGTCATTGGGGTCAGAGGTCATTGGGGTTAGACAACAACAACAAACCAGAACCTTGATCCCATTGATACAGAATGAAAATATAACAGTGTAATCAATAACTCTTTCACATCAGGAATTGTTTACATCACCTGATACTACAACATGCTTCCAGACAGGAAGTCGACCAGAAAGTATGCAGGATGCAATAATAACACTGATTCATAAGAGGAGCACAGACCCACAGTTGTGTGGGAGTTATGGATCAGAGTTATTGATTAATGTTGATGCAAAGATCTTGGCTTTAGCAACAAGATTAGAGAGGTGTCTCCCTCCACTGATCCTCCCAGATCAGGTGGGTTTTATCTTTACTGGACATCAGCAGATAATCTACGCAGGCTGTTACACCTCACACGGCAAACAAGGAATGATGCAGAACCGATGGCGGCTTCGTCTCTGGACGCAGAGAACGGCTTTGATAGAGTCCAGTGAGAGTATTTGTTTGTGATAGTTGAGGTTTTTGGGATCGATGGTTCATATATTAAATGAGTAAAGCTGTTGTACAGATGTCTAACAGCGTCTGTCCTCACAGACGGGAGTATTTCTACCCCTTTAAACTCTTGTGTGGGACCAGACAGGTTCCCTCTCTCTGGATCTTTGGCATCAGACATTAGAGACCACGTCAATATTAAAGACATTGGAAAAGAACATAAATGACTTTTATATGTGGATATCTTACTGCTGTCAAACTACCCAGAAACTACACTTACAGGTTTTATCTTTGATTGGTTCTCAATGATTCTCAAGGATATAAAATTAATTGTTCTAAGTCTGAAGCAGTGCTTTTAAGAGAGTATAAGGTACACCCTTTCGTCAAACTGACAGCTCTAGGTCATAGGTCACTAGGTCAAGAGGTCACCCTAATTAGCATAATTTATGCAAGGTTATCGTGGGAGAGTGTGAACGTCATACTGACAGATCTAAGTCAAGGTCAAGAGGTCACCCTAATTTATGCATATATTAGGTTATCGTGGGAAAGCGTGAAATTGGTAAGTTATGTGTCTAGACATGTTAGTCTGGCGCGGGTATTTTGAAATGCGGCGGTATTATGACATTTTCTGTTGAAAAATAGAGAAATGAATAAGAGAAAAAATTACGCGCGCACTTCTATTCTCTGTGTGTGAGAACTTCTGAGCGCGGGATTTTTTATATTGTTTTCTTGTAGAAAAGGTTTTGTTTACAGAGAATATAAAAAATGCTAGAGTCGCGTGTCTCAAGCACCTTTCAACAATATTTGCCGGGACACATCTGCAGTGAAGGACGTTGCAAAAAACCAACCGATCAAGATGAAGAGAGGTAATCTCTATATTTCATTTATTTTAAGAAAAATTAAAAAAGTTTTAACCTTTTAAAAATAGTCATTTATTTATTATATAATTAGTGGTTTATGCAGAAATCCACCAGGCTCCTGCAGACGCCAGAAACCTCCCAGACCTCGATGAATTTTATGAGCGTAAGTATGTTTTATTTATTTAAAAATAATAATAAAAAAAAAATACCATTAATAGTATAAATACACATATTGCGTCATGTTTATCATAAACTTTTATTTTTTTTTCTGTTTTTTACAGCTATATCAGAAGATGATCTGGCCGAAATTAACCTGACACAATCACACTACAGTGCGTATTTTTTATATACTTTTTCTTTCATTATTTAACAATGTTCTGAACAGTTCAGTTAAACAATTTTATTATTATTATTATTTTTTTTAAACACTTACAGATATTCCAGACATCACATCGTTTCGCCAACTCCTGTATGAGGGGCAGGAGGAAAACGTTTCCACAAAAGTTTTAAATCCTTCTGTATGGCTCTCTGTTAACGTCCCTTCACCACGGCCGGCGAGGGAGGACGATCTTCCCGCCGAAGTCCCTTCTTTACAGTCGGTGTCGGAGGGGGAGGATCCCCCGGAGGATGAGCATCGCCCTCCCGCATCATCCGACGTAGTACTCCCTTCTTTCCAGCCCCCGACGGAGACGGATCTCCCGGAGGAGCATCATCCGCCGGCCTCACCCGACGCAGAACATCCCGGTTTTCAGCCCGAGACTGAGGACAACCGGCCGGGGAGCGTGCATCGTCCGAATGAATCGGGTAAGAGTTTGAAATCCGGCGGCTTACCACAGCTTCCTGTGACGTATTGGTAGACGATAAGAGGGGAGGGTTTAGGAGGATAATTTCCGGCAGGGGTGCGGTGTAAGCTAAAAAAAAAAAAGACAGCGCCGTTTGTGGCTATGGGTAGTAATAACATTTTCAATACAGTGTATGACTTAAATGTTGATTTTTTTTTTTTTTTTAATTTATATCTCCGATTGATAGATGACTCTGAGAGGAGAAGAGGAGGTGAAAGACTCATCAGACGTGTGAGGATGGTGGAACGGAGAAGAAAGTGGAGTCAGGACCGTCGACGGCAAGCTGTAATTGGAAGAAAAAGCCTACAACACAGACGTTTGACTCTGACAAGAGAGCTTATTTCCTTCTGTCGGTATGTTATAGCGATGAAGTGAAATGATATAACTTTTTTTTTTTTTTTTTTTTTTTTTTTGTAAACTGTAGTAAGAGAGTATGGATGAAGAAATAGATTTAGAGACTTTTTTTAATCTTTGTCAACCCTCTGTTATACCATATGAATTAGAGACGGCGGTTAGAGAATTAAATCAGACCCTAGGGACTTTAGAGCTCGAATTAGACGAAGTAGCGGTCGTAGGTGAGAACTTTACGGACGCTTTAACAGAGCTTGAACAAATTTGCCGTCAGGAAAACTATTTTCAACCCTTACACAGCGCTCTTTACTGCTTAAATCAGACCCCCTCCACTGACCCTGCACAGCAGAATGAATTGGAGGTACAATCGGAAGGTCAGGAGGACCCCTCAGAGCAACGCGGAGGAGGAGGGGGAAATCCGACTCATGAAGCTGAGTCGATTCCAGATCCCCCTCCCCCAGCTACCCCTCCTTCTCCTCTCCCTCCCACCCTTCCTTCTTCTCCCCCTGCCACCCCTCCAGATCAGAGAGATCCTGTAGACGCTATAAACGTTGAAACCATACGGCGTGACCGCTTCAATAATCTAGAGTTGAGAAGTCTTCTAAACTTTCCTCAGATTGGGCGGGTAATAGATTATGCTACATTTTACCGCGAAGTCATGAGAAGCCTTGAAAACCTGTTAGAGAGAGTGATCCCAGAGCTTAGACCTAATGATATGTTACAGTTGGAATTGATAGGTGAAAATGTGCAGAGACACGCCTCAGTCAACTATCAAAATGACGACGAAGTGGTTATGGCGGCTTTTCAATCCTTAGTGGATCAATTAGTACAATCAAATGCAGCGATTATGGAGGATGGGGGGTTAGAATTAGTTGTGCAGGTGGTACATAATCACAGAGGGGGTGCCAAGAGAAAGTTGGAAAACACTTTAGACTGTGAAATCCTCTCCAAGAAAGCTCCGCATCTGTATGTGACAAACAACTCGAACAACCAACTCTGTTTCGCCGTCAGTTTAGCTCATCTGATCGATTCTAATCTTACAGATAGCCAGGCTGTAAACTTTGGGAGAGAGTTACAACGTTTGGTTGGTTTAGACGAACATACCCCCGTCACCTTCAGCGACATATCCAAGTTTGAAAAGATTGTGAAGCGTAAAATCATGGTGTTGTACAGAGACGAGGGCCAGCGCCCCCTCTCTCGATTTGAGACGGACTCACCCCCATCAGACAAACCCCTGTATCTGTATCTGTCTCAGGAGCATTACTACGGTATTAAAAACATCAAAGGATTTACAGGGAGGAGATACATATGCAGTTACTGCCACATTGGATACAACGACCCTCACAAGCACACCTGTGCCGGTCACTGCTTGGTCTGCATCGATCCTACATGTAGTAAGGAAAAGAGAGAGCCCGTCTTATGCAAAGATTGCAACAAAATGTGTCGCTCCCCCTCCTGTATGGTCAGGCATAAAAAGAGACGAATGAAAGATGGAAAACGAGTCAGCCTTTGTGATCTGCAGAAAAAATGCCCTAAATGCAAACTGTTTTACTGTATACCCACATCTACGGGCTTTAATAAGCACAAGTGTCCCCGGGCCAGATGTAAAATCTGCGGGGAAGCGCTACCCTCTGACTCTAAGGCAGCCGTCGAGAATCATCTCTGCTACATTCAGCCTCTCCCCCGCGATTCAGAACATACAGACAAATTAATCTTCTATGATTTTGAGACATTTGTTGATGATAGACACGTGCACGTCCCCTTCCTGGTATGCACAAAAACGTTAAAAGGGTTAGAGTGGATGGCCTATGGTCAGGACTGTGTCACAGCCTTTCTCACGCACTTCAGGAGACCCCTTTATAGGGGCTCTACATTCATAGCGCATAATTCCAGAGGATTTGACGGCTACCTGCTCCTTAATGGTATGGTAGAGTTAGGTTTACAACCCTCTATCATCATGCAGGGAAGCAAAGTCCTATGCTTCGAAGATCCAGATTTTAATCTGAAATACATAGACTCCCTATCCTTTCTCACCATGCGTCTCAGCGCTATGCCAAAAGCACTGGGTTTCGATGATCAGACCAAGGGGTATTTTCCTCACAAGTTTAGCTCTGAGAAGCGACTAAACTACAAAGGGCCCTACCCCCCACCCAGTGATTATGGCATAGAGCGCATGACGGACGGCGAGCAAGAAAAGTTCTACGGCTGGTATAAAGAGGCTAGTCGGAGGGTCTTTGATTTCAAAAAGCAGGCGATACATTACTGCAAAAATGACGTCGACATCCTCTCTACAGGCTGCATCAAATTTAGAGAGGAGTTTCTGAGTGAGACAGGCGTTGACCCTTTTAGCCGCATCACTATAGCCTCAGCTTGCATGAAGGTGTTTGTCACAAATTTTCTGCCTCCCCGTAGCTTAGCCATACCTTCGCCCGATAACTACAGACACCAATGTAAAACTTACTCCAGAGCCAGCATTCAATGGTTAGAATGGGTTTCTTACACCCAGGGGGTTTTCATCCAACACGCTCTAAACAGAGGAGAGAAACAAATTGGCGAGTACTATGTAGATGGTTATGCAGAGGTGGGGGGTGTGAGGTACGCCTGGGAGTTTCAGGGATGCTTTTATCACGGGTGCCCGACCTGCTATGACCCTAGCGCTACTTGCCCAATGACAAACACTCCCTACGAGGAGCTACACCTGGCTACTGAGGAGAAAATACAGACGTTAAAGTCTGTTTACGGCGTACACACCTATGTCATGAGAGAGCACGAGTGGGTCGAGATGAAAAAATCACACCCCGGGGTAGTAAAGTTTCTCAAAACCTCTGATTTTCCCGAACCTCTCTCCCCCCGACAGGCTCTTTTTGGCGGTAGGACGAGTGCCTTCAGGTTAAGGTACACGGCGGGGGAGGACGAGCGTGTATTATACGCGGACGTCACTTCTCTGTACCCGTACGTCAACAGCGTCTATCCTTACCCTCTAGGTCATCCCGTCATTATCCACAGAGACTTTGATAACCCTGAAAACTACTACGGTCTAATCAGGGCAGTCGTATACCCACCTCGAGGGCTCTATTTACCCTTGTTACCCTACAAAACGTCTAAAGGTAAACTAGTGTTTACTCTCTGTCGCACCTGTGCAGAAATCAACAATCAGCAGGGCGCATGCAGACACGATGAGGAGGACAGGGCATTGACGGGGGTCTGGGTCACGGTTGAATTTAACAAGGCCCTTCAGCTAGGGTACAGAGTAGGTAAGATTACAGAGGTGTGGCACTTTGAGGAGCGTAGCGACACTATCTTCTCAGGCTATGTGCAGACCTTTTTGAAAGGCAAGCAGGAAGCTTCGGGGTATCCTCCCGAGGCCGTAGATCAGGAGAGCAGGGAAAAGTACATCAGGGAGTATCGTGATAATCAGGGTATCCAGCTGAACGTCGGTAAAATTGAGGTAAATCCTGCCAAGAGACAGATGTCAAAACTATGCCTAAACAGCCTCTGGGGAAAGTTTGCTCAGAAAAACATTTTGACTCAGACCACTCTGGTAAAGAGTGAGGAAGAATTTTTTGACCTCGTGTTTTCAGGAAAGTACGAGGTCAAATACTTCTCCTTTCTCAGCGACAAAACCGCTATGGTGCAATGGACCTACAGCAAGGGGTGTGTGGTACCTCCTAGTAAGGTAAATAATGTATTTATAGCCGCATTTACCACCGCATATGCCCGCTTGAAAATGTACGGTTACCTGGAGAGGTTGCAGGAGAGAGTTCTTTACACTGATACAGACAGCCTGGTTTATGTGGTGAAAGAGGGAGAGACTCCTCTGGAGCTGGGGGCCTATTTAGGTCAACTGACGGATGAGTTAGGGGGAGACAGCATACAAGAATTTGCCTCCGCAGGTCCAAAGAGCTACGCGTACCAAACCCGTCAAGAGAAAAAAACTGTGCTCCGTGCTAAGGGGATCACTCAGACTCAGGAGTGTTGTGACCGAATCAACTTTGATAGCGTTAAGGAGCTGGTGGAGGGCTACCTGGAGCGTTCGGAGGAGGGTGTCATTGACACCCCTCACCAACAAGTGGTACGCGATAAAAGGGGGTTTCTCTTGAGAAACTCTTCATTTCAGAAGAAGTTTAGGGTGGTGTATGATAAAAGACGCCTGTTTCCTGACGGTACGACTCTGCCTTTCGGATATTAAGGGACTTTTTTTTTGTTTTGTTTTGTTTTGTTTTGTTTTGTTGTTGTTTTCTTTCTATGATGGAGGAGGTAAACTTTGATCCTAGACTTTGTGTACCTTTCTCATGTATGATTGTAGGACCCAGCGGGTGTGGAAAAACTTTCTTTGTAAAACGGTTATTGGAAAACTGTGAACATGTGATGGATTCCGTACCTGATAACATTGTGTGGATTTATACGTCTTTTCAACCCATGTATGATGAACTGAAAAAAATGAATAAAAATATCAAATTTGTCGAAGGACTTCCTGACTCTTTTGAAGATGAAAACCTGTTCCCGCCTGATCAAACTCATTTAATCATTCTAGACGATGTTATTTTTCAGGCCTCTAATCACCCAGAGGTGGTTAAAATTTTCACCCAATACAGACATCATAGAAATATGAGCGTCATGATGTTGACGCAGAATGTATTTCATCAGGGTAAATACAGCCGCACCATCAGTCTGAACAGTAACTATCTGATTCTGTTTAAGAACCCGCGTGACAAATTACAGATTAGTGTATTAGCTCAGCAGATTTTTCCCTCCCAAAAACCCTTTTTCCTGGAAAGTTTTGAAGACGCTACCAACGCCCCTCATGGGTATTTATTGGTTGATCTGACGCCTTCCTGCCCAGAACAATACAGACTGAGATCGGGTGTGCTTCCTCATCAGTGGCCCACGGTTTACCTTCCCAAGACAAAATTCTGACCTTCCTGAAACCATGTCGGCGCGTTTAAAAAGAAACGCCCCCTTGTTAAAGGCTCTGTACCTCGCCACGCCTCAAAAACGTCGGGACATTCTGGCTTACTGTTCTTCGGACTTTATCCAGGCTCTGTGTGAGATTGCTTTAAATGTTTTGAAGGGTAACGTCCCCTTATCTACCGCTCAATACAAAAAACTAAAAAGACAAAAAAATTTCATCAGACTGCTGGCCGATAAAAGAGCCGGCCTGAAGCGCAAACATCAGACTTTGATGAAACAGTCGGGCGGTTTTCTTTTACCTCTGCTTTCGACGGTTGTACCTATACTCGGGGATCTTATCGGAGGACTGGTTAGAAGAGGATGACTATGAAGAAGGCGCATAAAATGTATCTCCTCTCCACCCACCAATTAAACCGTCTGACCCAGCCAGAGAGGTCCATCAGACAACAGGCAGAGAGTGATTTGGATGTTAAAATGAGAGAGATATTGGATGAGCGGGGTTTGAACGCCCATGAAAAAATTAAAAAATACAACACCCTGCTTCAGAGATATCTTAACCTGGTCAAACAAGGTCAAAAGGATGAGAAGAAGGTGACGGTGACTCTGCAGCGTGATCCTGGGATCGAGCTTTCTGAAGCTGAACGGAGTGAGGAGACAACACCGGAGGACTCAGAGGACATGATGGGAGAGGTGGTGAAAAGTCTAGCCCCACGTGATCGTAAAAATGCGGAGTACATTATGAGAAAATTAACCGAGAGTGATGAGGGGTGGACCTCTAAAGGGGAATTTATTTATAAAGGGACGATTGTAAAAGGATCTCATATGATTGATTTATTTAAAAACCTCATGCAGTGGTCTAAAAAATCTCAAGCCCGTCCACCCGCAGGTTGGAAAAGTTTTCTAAATACTCTGGCAGAAACGAACGTTCCCTTATCCTCCATCCGCAACCCCCGCGCCCGCGATCAATACCAACGCCTGAAATTGGGGGAGGAAGCCCTAGGATCAGAAGAGGAGGAAAGAGAGGAGAGGGAGGAGGGGGAGGAGGAGGCCTCTTTTTCCCACGACAGAGGGAGACGCGGAAGGAAAAAGATGTTAACTCTATCCCCACGCTGGACTCAGCCCAGAGAGAATGAAGAAGAAAAAGTCCCTCAAAGACAGAAAAGAAAATTATCTTTATCCCCACGCTGGATTCAACCTAGAATCGACTCTAAAGCCCTGCGTTGGTCACCCCTTGTGTGAAAAAAAGACAAAAAAAATGTATAATTGATTTTTCTCAATAAAGAATGTTTATTAATCAAATGCAAAGTCTACAGCGTCTTTTTTTTTTTACATTTTTTTTTCTCTAGCAACAAACAAAACAAACAAACAAACAGAAGATTTAAAGCATAGCACGACGTTTAAACGTTTCTAAAGAACAAGCGCCTTGCTGACAAAACTTACTACGGTTTCTAATACAGCGTTGAAATTTTTTCACAAAGTTTGATGCTTCAAGATCATTTTTTATTGCATCATCGTCGTACAAAGACAAAACTTGTTGAAAAGACAACCCACAGGCGCGATGGTACAGATAATAAACGCAATGCTGACCACATGCGTCGGATAAAGGATTCTGAAGCTGGAGGTTATGGTACAATATCTTGCTGGAGCGATTCTCCAGAAACTGTAAGATGCTACGAGGGTAGTAATTAAAATCAGGAGCAAATCCAAAAGAGTCAAAAAAAGTCCCCGTCCCATCTTCTTCCAACGTCAAAGATAACCAATGTTCCCCAGGTTGATGTCCTTTATGAGTGTTGACGATAAAGTAGGAGGGTGGTGTAAACGAGCGTGTCAGTAGAGGTAGCTGGTCAGAAGCCCACACGCCGCAGAAAACGTCTCCCAGCACTCGGTGCATCAGACTCTCCAGCTGATGGTTATTCATTTTTTTTTTTTTTTTTTTTTTTTAAATCAGTAATAGTCCACCAATACCTGGCGTTTAGAATCAATCTCCAGAATAGAGTCGTAACAGGCGTACACGATGAGAATAACGGTGTTTGGCAGAGGCTGTCTAAATCTCATCTCCAGCCTTAAAGAGCCGTTGGAAACCGGGGATAGTGCGTCGCTGTCCTCTCCGGGGGTGAGATTAAACACAAACAGCGAGTATCCCCGTTCAAATTCCTCTCTGTCGATGCTCAGGGGTAAATCTTTCAGATGCCTCCCTGTGGCGACGAACATGTTGTAAAACTCTCTGACGGAAGCCCCCTGATTAAATTGAGGCTGGAAAGCTTTAGAGGGCACCTGTCTACCATCCTGGCACAGGGCTAAGTACTCCACGTCGTAATGGTGAAAATTGAAAGGGGATAGATTTCTTCTTCCTGTGAAGGCCTCGTGATTCACCATGCCTAATACGATGTATTTAGGCATCGTTCCCAAAAACAGATTCTCCTGGTTACAAACTCTGGAATTCTCGGGTATGGAGTAAGTTTTCACACTGACGCGTGACAGGGGGTAGAGAGCGTTCCCCCTCAGTAAGGCCGAGGCATGACCTAGACGCACGGCGGGGGAAACGTTAACTTTTTTAATAAATAGAGAAGCCCCCTGTATTTTTAAACGGAAGGTACCGTCTGCGGCGCACATGAGACAGAAGGTGTCGCTGGCGCGAGTAAGTTTGATTCTCATATCCACCGAGTTCAAGAGGAGCCTCTCGCTAAAAAGTATGTCGGTGTGGAGAGCCCCCAGCAGGTGAACCTCTCTAGAGTTAGCCGAGAAAGCGGCTCTCTTGTTTAGCCCTCTATTAGGCCCGTTAATGGGCACTATAGAGTCCATAGCATCGGCCGTGTCTTTGTAAAACAACCCGGCGCTGAACTGACTTTTTAGCGTTTCCTCCGAATAGTTGAGCAGGGTCTCGATCATGGCTCTGTAAGGGTGAGTGGCGCTGGATTGAGAAATCAGTCTATCCCCGAGAATAATATCGCATTGGCTGAAGATGGTGTTCAGAGGGTAATTGACGAGACCTACAGCGGCGTTGTCAGGCAGATCCGTTCCATCGGCGTTGGTAATCTTGACACGAAGGTGGAGCAAGGTGTCGTTCAGATCCAGATACTTTTCACCGTCTCCGGGAATAAAAAACTCTATAGGACCCCCGTCTGTGATGGCCGACAGGGGCATGATTTCGGTGTAGAGTTTTTCATCGATAGATAGCTGGGTCATGGGAGCTGAAAATAAATCCAGCTCTGCCATAGTGCATTCTGCCGATTTCTGATGTAAAAGAGCCATCTCCGCGTTAGTGATAAAAAAAAATAATAAATTAGAATATGTCCGCCGAGGTCTTGGCAGGGTTCCTTCTCTTGGTAAGGCTTCTATCAACTGATTTTTTCTTTCCGGCGCGCTGGCGTTTTTTACCCGTCATAACACGCTGTCCCGGGGGTCTCTTCCTGGGTCTTCTGGCCAGAACCATCATACCCCCTGATCCTTCTTGCACCCCCTGATCAGAGGCCCCGCTCATTCTACCGACGGCCTGGCTTATCACATCGGAGGCGATATTTTTTGCCGCGGTTTTAAGATGAGGTTTAGCGAGGGAAAACCCTTTTTTCACCAGGGGGGATATAAAGCGAAACAACTTTGAGAATACAGAACCTATCCCCCGCCCGTACATGACGGGTGAGCCGACAAACCCGGGGAGAGCCCCGCCTACTTGACTTTCATAATAACTCACAAACCGGCGAGGGTCATGCATGACCGCGGCCATTTTTAAACCCTTTTGATGGGTCTAAAATGGAGTTTCACAATAGTCTTCCCGAAGGTAAAGTTGATGGGTTCGTTCTGATCCGATTTTATCTCTATGCGGATGTTTTCAATGTGATTTTTAGCTACAGGTAGATAGTAGGCGGGGTTAAAATACTTTGTGATGACATCCCCGTACGTTCCTTGTACATCGACGATCCTCAGGAGAGGAGCGTAAGCGTCACCTACCACCTGAGGACGCACCACGTCACTGTAACAGTAGAGGTGGTAGAATCCTGCCTTTATATCCACCGGGTAGGGAGCCATCCTCTGATCGAACCTGAACCATTCTCCCGGTTTCATTCCCATGACGTAAGACAAGGGTGGATGAAAACGTAGATGATATTTACCCCCGGCCTGAAATTCAAATCTTTTCTGAATGTGGCTGAACTGTACATAAATATCCGAACCGATTTTTCTGAGAAAGGCGTTCAGCTCGGTCATAAATTGATTCACGCTCGAGTAATAACCTCCTCTAATCTTTTGAGTACGAATCATAACCGTATCCTCATTCTGGTCTTCTTCGGGTTTCTCTCTCCATTCAAAAAGCCCCTTCTCTATAGGAACGTTAAACCACGTGTGAGGGTATGAAATCTCCGCTAAGGCCACCTCCCAGGACCCCTCTAAATCTATATGCTGAGCCAAATCCACCTGATAAGCGGAACTCGTGTTATTTTTAAAGACGTTGAGGCTGGCGTTGGAGGGTAGGGTAATGTAAAAACCCTCTCTAGAGAGTTGATCCATGATGCTCGATGGGTTTTTAACGATAGACTACCGGTTTTTGAAGCTCACGGGGCTGTTTTATATATTTTTTAGGTCGTCGGCATCTACCCAGCTGTTGAATTTCTCAGGCCAGTTTTTCCAGCGCACAAGAACCTGCTTTTTACCCCTAAGCGTACGTCGTTTTAAAATTTTCTCCACTTGATACAGCTTATCCTGACCCATTTTTACTTTTTGCAGCTCGGGTTCATAAAAGGATCCCTCGATAGACTCTCCGTCAAAATCTTTGAGTTTGTATACAGGAGGATAGCGTGGAATGCATTCTGACACCGTAAACACTTCATCTGTAAAACTCTGTTCATATTTTTTATCAAACACCCCTCTCACTTTAGATATTCTCACCGTGTCTCCTACCTTGAAATTCATTTCTGATTTAAGATCATGTATGGGGGTGCTACCGTACAGGTTCTGAAACACCTGAGGGGTATTTTCTGGAGTCACCTGCATCGGCGTCATTTTAATACTACTATGATAGCTATGATTGTAGCTCTTCACCAAGTCTTGTAAGACATCGATATATCTCATGGTATTGTTTGCTGTAAAATACCTCCACATTCTACCTTTTAAGGTACGATTAAATCTTTCAATCACAGAGGCCTTGAGATCGCTGGCTGTGGCAAAATGTATAATACTGTGTTTTTTCATTAAAGCCTCAAAACTCTTGTTAAAAAACTCTCTCCCTGCGTCGGTCTGTAGTTTTACCGGCGTCTGACTTTCCTCAAAAATGGATTCAAAAGCCTTTACTACCTCCGTCGCAGTTTTTCTCTTCAGAACCCGTACATAAGCCTTCTTGGAGAATACATCGATGACGGTTAATAAATAATTAAAGTCATCGTTGTATTCGCTTAAGGCCTGCATGTCACAAAGGTCAGCTTGAAACTGATTTAAAGGTCTAGGAACAAAGACTCTGTTTCTGGTAAAATGTACTCGGGCGGGTTTATGTAGAGTATAAGCATCCTGCTCTGATAAAAAGTCTTTGACGTTTTCAATCCTGACATTTTCCCCCGTTTTATCCTGTACAGCCCTATGGAGTCGGTCTATCCCGCCATAACTACCAGGATGTGCTGGGTCATAGTATACTTGCTTCATAAATCTTGCCTCTGCCATCCTATCTTTTTTATCAGCCTTACCACTCTCATCAAAATCTGAGGTTGGAATGATGACAAGCAGCTGCGTCAACACTTTTTTATTATTTATTTCTCGCTCTCTCTCTCTCTAACTTTTTTTTTTTCTTTTAATTTTTTAAAAAAAAAAAGTCTCTCCAGTTTTCTTTTCAGTCTCTTTATTTATTTTTTTTAATCATAAGCAGTTCAGCTCATCAAATCGATATAAAAAAACACTTAAAAGGTATAAAAAAAAATGTTGTTCAAGTCTCAAACAAACAAAACATGTTCATCGAGGGAAATAACAAACAGACATGTTCATTGAGGAAAAATAAAACAGATCAAGTATCTCAGAATAATATGCTCAGTAAATGCTATTACATACTTCTTGCAAGATTCTAAAACATAGAATAGAAAAAAACCGTACTAAACTCTAATCTTCATCAAGGTTTGGTGTAAGACAGAAATACCTAGGGTATGCTGAATTATGCGGTGTAATCGTCTCAGTTCATCCGGTATATTTAAGGCTATGTTGTTTTGCAGACAGAGCGTTGCAGCATCGATGAACAGAGCATACAGGGCAAACACATGTCCGGCTTTTGCCTGAAAAGAATCTTTAGCCCATTCTGTCAAAATTTTTGCAAAGGTATCGGACAAGCGAAAAGAACTTATACACAGAGTATCCAGTACAATCAGTTCCCAGTCTCTAAGTACAGAGACGAGGGCGTGAGAGCGTACTTGTTGTAAAATGTTTTCAAGTTGTTCCATCTCTGCAGTTCTGAAAAAGAGGTCTGTGTTTCTGATTGACGAAACTCTGTTTTGAATCACCCGATCCAGTAGATCTATTAAATGACCGATGACAGATTGATCACCCTCGTAGGTTACAAGTTTTCTCCACCGATCCAGTAGATCTATTAAATGATCGATGACAGATTGATCACCCTCGTAGGTTACAAGTTTTCTCCAGTAATTACCCATCTTTTTTTTTTTTTTTCTTTTTTTTTTTTTTTCTATGCCTCCCAGTATTCAGCCATGGCCCGGAGTTGCGTTATATTCATCAAATCATCCCCTATCAGCTCGTCGTACATTTTATGAATAGCTTCAAAGATCTTTCTCTCCGATCTCAACTCATACAACAGCGTTTCAGCAACAATCTTGACCTTGATGTCATCCGTCTTGATGTTACGAAGCGTCAGCAGGCGTTGAATAGCAGGAATGAATTTAGGAGTACAAAGGTCCTTCATCAGTCCTTGAAAGTTATCCTTGTAGAAGTCATCCTCGAGCACGTCCAGACATTGATGTTCTTTCTGACTGGGGTGTTTCACTTGACACCCGTAACAGGCGTTGCGACGGTACTTGTGGAGAGCATTGTTGAGCAAATGAAGCGCACCCTCCTTCACGGTCTTAAGAAAGAATGTCGATATCCACCCGTCTATTTCATCATCATCATCAGAGGATGTGGAGGCCGGGATCGGGGGTGTGGAGGCAGGGTTCGGGGATGGGGCCTTCATGGAGGCTGGGCTCGGGGGTGGGGTCTCCATGTCAACAGGGTCAGACTCCGGGGAGGTGTCAACAGGGTCAGACTCCGGGGAGGTGTCAACAGGGTCAGACTCCGGGGAGGTGGGAATTTCACAGGCGTAATCCTCCATCTCCTCGACCATGTCCGTATCCGTGTCAGAGGAGGAGGAGGTAGAGTCCTCCGGGGAGGTGGGAAGCTCGAGCTCCTGGTTGCACTCCGTCGACGGGGTTGAAGACCGGTCCTCCATCTCCGCATAGACCGTAGAGGGGGGCTGATCTGTCTGAGAGGCTGTCCCCGTACAGCCCTCCTCTTCACGGGGAGTTGAAACCTCAGGGATTACCGGCATGACGGTATTGGTAGTGGTGCTTGAAAGAAATCTGGTCCAGATTGGATCCGCACGTATCCTCGGATGGGTCTTGCGTCTGGGCATCTCAAGTATCTGACAGTAACTCTGTTCAAGTCTGCGTTCTCTACCCCGTCTCACCCAGACCTTAATATAAGAACATAGAGGGGGCGGGGATGGGGTGGGGGTGTGGTTAAGCTGTAGAAGTGGGTGTGTCATTAAAGTTTAGCGTTTTCTTCGTAGCTAGAATATCCTTCCAGTTGCAGCAGCTGTGAAAGAGTGAACTGATCTTCTCAGCCGTCTGATTCATCTGGTCTGACCAGGCCGTTACGGGTAGGACCAGCATCGTCTTAAACACCCCGCAGTCGGAGTTGAAGGCCTCCAAGACAAAGACGTCTGCCACGTCCTTCAATGCATGCGTGACAGAGCATGACGGCTCCTTTATCTCGCCCATGCGGAGACTGGCTCGATGGAACCAGCGGCCACAGGCCGCAGATCTTCCCTCCCACGTAGCGCTGAAAAGAATTCTTCTCCTCCGGACCTCACTCGTGGACGGACAAGATTCCAAGTCTTCCCCACGCTTCATCCGTTTAGGGGTCGAAGGAGAGCTTTGCCAAAGAAATTCAGGCGTAGCCAGCTTCAGCACTCCCCAGTCATTGGAGGTCAGGGAGACTGTGTAAGAATCGGGCCCAAACGTCTCATTCTCACCCAACTGATACAGACAGAGCTCAGCCATCTCATACTTGAAAATGTACCCCCAGGATCCACGCAGCCCATAAGGCTCTAGAGACCATTCTTCACGCAGGGACTCTGGAGGAGGCATCTGGGTACGATACAGAAACACCATGCTTTTCCGCGGTGCATTGCAGTCAGCGAGACTACCCATATGCGTAGACTTATCATTGTAGAGGGATACAGGCGTCTGGCTAATCATCGACATCATGGCTCTCTCTACCCTTAACTTTGCCTGCTGCACGTCTTCAACGATGGAAACTTCTTCTTCTTCTTTACAGTCAACTTCCCTTTTACCGACCGGTTCAGACATGGTGAGTTCTCTTTTTTTTTTTTTTTTTTTTTTTTTAAATAAAAAATTCAGCCTGAAGGTACTCTCAACGCAGACTCTCCAGAATTTATTTTCAGTACTCTTACATACCCTTTCAATTTATAGGATGATAAAATTTGTGGGAATGGTCTTGGGCGGAGTTAAGGTATGAAGCGAGGGTAAAGATCTTTTTTTTTTTTTTTTCTCTCTCCTTTTTTTCTCTTTTTTTTTTTTTTTTTTTTTTTTTTTCCTCCATCAACAACCATGCTGCTAAAAAAAAAAAAAAAAAGGATAGCAGAAGGTGCTTCTAATTTACTTTTCTTCTCTATCAACAAACACAACTTACTGCTGGAAAAATCATCTTTTTAACACAGTTTCTCACTTTTTTTATTCATTTCTCTATTTTTCTACAGAAAATGCCATAATACCGCCGCATTTCAAAATACCCGCGCCAGACTAACATGTCTAGACACATAACTTACCAATTTCACGCTTTCCCACGATAACCTAATATATGCATAAATTAGGGTGACCTCTTGACCTTGACTTAGATCTGTCAGTATGACGTTCACACTCTCCCACGATAACCTTGCATAAATTATGCTAATTAGGGTGACCTCTTGACCTAGTGACCTATGACCTAGAGCTGTCAGTTTGACGAAAGGGTGTACCTTATACTCTCTCTTTTATCTAAGTTATGACCCTGAGTATCCATGGTAACTGGCTTCCATCTGATTGGTTTATCTGGGTGTCATGATCACCCCAGGATTGGAAAACATAATGGATCTAAATTTACTGCCCCTTATCCAAGAAATTGAAAGTAATTTACTAAACTGGTCAGAACTGGGCCTTTCATTGATAGAAAGGATAAACATCTTAAAGATGATTGTAGTTCCACAGATTCATTATATTCATTATATTCCTCCAGCTTATAGGTGGGCAAGAAGCCCTCTTCAATAAGAAGATATTATATGCATCAGTGGAGGAGGGTGGTCTGGGACGCCCAAGAACAGACTGGTACCATTATGTCTTGTCACTCAGTCAGTTATCTAAATCAGATCTACCAGAGACCTGTGCTCCTGCTTGGGTAGCAGTGGAGGAAGATCTGGTGGATCCCTTCTTAATGCAAGCTTTCCTCATCAGACAGGAGGGGATGTACCTTATAGAAACCCTGTCTGGCATTTACTAGAGACAGCTGCAGAAGACCTCATCAGACCTGCAACATGAATCCCTGTCATACCAACAGGTCGTCAATATGGTAAAATAAGTCACTGAAACTTAATAAAAACTCTGTCATGTGATAATTGTGTGAGAGCAGGAATAATGCTAATGGAAGACCTGTTTGATGGGAACATTTACTCTCCTCTGAACAGCTGGTGTCTAAATATAATATTATATATTATTCAAATAAGTAATTGTGTTACAACAGCAGACAAATCTTGCTATCAGGAGTTACGGTGATCAAGTTGGAAGCTCAGAGGGGGACATCCAGGTCTTATAACATGCTTAGAAAACATCAATCCCCCAAATACGAGGGTGTTGAGCTCACATGGGAAAGATCTTGGAACTGGTGTTGAAAGGGAAGCCTGGCAGAGAGTACAGAGACCACTCAGAGAACCTGGGTTACAATGTGACCATCTGTTCTCTATCGTATCCAGACTATCTCTCCACCCTACATATTACATATATATGGGGACTCTGGTAGACACACCATGAGGAAACCAAGCAGACCCAGCTGCTCCTGCAGGACCCTGAAACAGCAGGTTAGTTCATATAAGATGTCGCCCCCACCAGAGTCACCCATGTGCTCAAACAAAGGAACTTTCACAAATTTACACGACATAAACACCCATGACCAAAGCACAAGACCCCATCAAGACTTAGCTGGCCCCACCAGAGTCCAACTGTAATGGATGGAAGACCACCTAGCCTGCCAGGCTGCAAGGCTAGCTTTGAAGAAAAAGACATCACTCTGAGCCGAGGTCCATGGTCCCAGAGGCATGGTATGTCAGGCCATGTCCTGCTGCACTGAGCCCAGCACACACTCAGTGAATAAAGGTGCTGGCTGCTGTGTTCATGCAGTAGAACCTGATAAAGGTGGACGGGATCCACCAAGAGGCCTCCATGTGCTCTTGAAGTCTTTGGGGTCTGTGAGCTCAGACTGGTTCACGTTCATGTTGTTTAAAGACATGAATCTGTACAGCTGGAGCTGCCAGACTGTAGCTGTAACTTTGGTCACAAGGTGGCAGCGTTGAGACGAAGAACAGTTACTCTTTCTGTCTGTTGTTGTTGACCTGCAGTGATCCAGTTTATGTGAACGTGTCAGACTGGTTGGAGATGAACCAGGGGGGAGTTCCATCAAGCTGGCTAACGGGACGGTCTGGATTATTTCAATAAGCTTCGCTAATTTAAGTGAGAGTTCGTTCCATCACTGCGGCTTATATGAGTCCCAGCTCAGTAACCATGGTAACCATGGTAACTCAGTCAGCAGAACTAGCTGCTCTGTGGCAGGTTAAAGGTCAAACTTAACTCAGCTGTGTGTCAAAGAACGTCCGACAGACGGAAACAGACAGAAACAGACTCTAACAGACGCTTCCATCAAGTGTCTTTTCACACTCGCATCACTTGTCTGTGTTCAGGAACATAAAACAGAAGAACTGTGAGGGACTTTTATAAATATACTTCAGTAAATCTCCATTTTATTCGCGGTCACTCCTGTATTGGACTGAACCCTTTTATTTAAAAGCTCAGTGTTTATAATTTAAGAAATAAAAGTGTGCCAGCGTTATTTTGAAGTTATTTATTTATTCATTCACTCATTTTGTTCAAGCTGTGAAGACAAAAAGACAATTAAATAAAGTCTAAACCATGAATCCTTCTGCTGTGTTTAAATGTTTACAGTATTAACTGCTTATAGTAACAACATTCACCGCTCTCTTCACCTGTTCTGCTGCCGGGAAAACAAGGAACTCGTTGCTGACAAAATTCAGAACCTGCTGCTTCTAAAATGCTCACAATGTGTTTGAAACAGCTGCACTGTGTTTAGAAACAGTCAATAAAGTTCAGTAACTCTGTATTCATGTAGGGTAATAAATATACACACACATCAAGCCTGCAGGGATTGAACCATCAACCTTCTGGTGATCAGTTCACTCCTCTAACCTTTAGACCATCACTACCTGCCCACAGGTGTGCATTTAATCTGTCATCAGTTTTGTGCCGAGTCGTCTCCTTCACCTTGTTAACTGTAGTTTATATTCTTCATATAGTTTCATCAGCAGGTTTGTTCTGTTCGCTCTAGTTTTCTCTTCTTTTAGTGACACAGTTTCGTCTTTTCTACAATCGACTGTTCTGGGTTGTTTATGTCCTCCGTGCACACTGCAGGTTTATTCCAGTCTGGATAGACTGAACGCTGACTAGACGCAGCTAAACTGTGTTAGTGGAACGACTTGATCCTCAAGTGGAAGTTGATGTTAGTTCTAGTCAGACCTCTTTCTGTAGCTGCGTTGATGGAACAGCCCTCTGGACTGAACAGAATCCATCACAAACCACCAGAAAGATCAACAACATGACGTTTTATAGAAACTCTTCATTGATTGTAAAGATTTGGATTTCATGAGTCTGATCCTCAACTAAGACTTGTAAACATGTAAATATGTAAACATGCAAACATGTAAATATGTAAATATGTAAACATGTAAACATGTAAATGCGTGTACAGGTGGAGAGCAGTATGGACTGTAAGACAGCACACAGTGTGACTCTACAGTGTTTTTACATGAAAAGGCCCAAAAAGGACTTTTGGTGACTGTATTATATTATATTTACCGTATATATTATATATATATGAGGTTAAATATTTGATATGTAGACAAAGACACTCACATATAAAAACACACTTTTACCTGAAGACACTCAGATATACATGACTTTAAAGTAAATAAATATTAGTGCAGGAGGCTAAAAGCTCAAATAAACTCAATGCAAGATAAACAGAATTAAATTAAATAAAAATCATTTTGTTTTATTTGAGTTTATTTATCTCTGGATTGATGCGTGAACGAGTTTGATTAGTCAGCTGATTAATGGTCGGCATGTTGATGGTCCGCCATAGACTGTAAAAATATGGACGTAGCCACCGTAGCCTCACCTGCTGGTTTCTGAAGAGCGGTTTTGAAGCTCAGAGTGGGCGGGTCCAGCCATCGCCATCTTGGCAGCGCCTGACTCCGCCTGACTCTGCCTGACTCCCGGCTAATCCGGAATAAACAAGGAGGTGGAGCTGAGGCAGCTGAATGAAGCCTGGTTGCTGAAACAAGCCACCTAGCGGCTAACGACCTGTCAATCAAAGCAGCCGTGTCCTTAATTATGTAAAAAATACTAAAATGATTATTCAATTATCAAAACAGCCAGCTGCTGCCAGCAACAGAGAGGAAGATGGAAGGAAGGAAACCTCAGTTCCTGTGGCCCAAATCCAGCCAGAAGAGAGAGTGGGAGACAATTGATTCAGACCTGGTCCTCCTACTGGAACAACAGAAGGACCCTGTTGAGAGAAAACTGGAGAACATGGGATCCATCATCTACAGCTGTGGTGCAGAGAGGTTTGGGATAAAGGGCAAAACGCAGAGGCAGCAGAAAGACCCTCTGAGCCAGTCACCATCCTGAACAACATACCACCAATTCATGCACCTGAACACCAAATGGACATAAGGCCCCCCACATGGAGCCAGGTGGAGAAGACTGTGAAGCAGGCGAGATTAGCATCAGCACCTGGGCCCAATGGTATCCTGTATAGGCTCTATAAGAACACCCTCGGAGTCCTTAAATACCTCTGGAAGCTGATGAAGGTGGCTTGGCAGAAGGGAGTGATACCGAAAGCATGGAGAAGAGCAGGAGGTGTCCTGATCCCCAAAGAGAAGGACTCGTCATCCATCAGCCAGTTTCGCCAGATCAGCCTGCTGAATGTAGAGGGAAAGGTCTTCTTCAGTGTCCTGGACCAAAGGCTCTCTACATTCCTGCAAAGAAACAACTTTGTTGACACATCAGTGCAGAAGGGTTTCAGGGATCCAGGGTTTCTCAGGAGGTCTGGAGCATGCCAATATCATCTGGTACCAGATACAAACTGCCAAAAAGGAACGGAGAGACCTACATGTGGTTTTTTTAGACTTTGCCAACGCCTTCAGATCAGTCCCTCACAAGATCTTGTGGATGGCCTTCAACTACCTCGGCGTACCAAACCACATCACAGATTTGGTCAAGAGCTACTTTCAGGATCTCCAGTTCTGTGTAACATCTGAGAATAAGACCACTGCCTGTGAGCATCTGGAGATCGGCATCACGGCAGGCTGCAGAATTTCCTCTCTGGCATTCGTCTTGGCAACGGAGCTGATCATACGGGCATCTCATTGGTTAGTGGGAGGCGAGAGGACCAAGAGCGGCCTGCGTCTCCCGCCAATTAGAGCCTACATGGACGACATGACCATCATCACGACAACAAAACCATGCACTGGATGCTTGCTTCAGAAACTCCAGGAAAACATCCAGTGGGCAAGAATGGAGTTCAAGCCAAGCAAGTCACACAGCATCTCTGTTGTCAAAGGCCAACAAACAGGCGAGCAGTTCTACATCAGTGATGTACCAATTCCAAGAGTAAGATAGATAGACCTCATCCTCTGGTCTACTTCCTGCCAGCTCGCCTACATCATAGAACTGACAGTTCCCTGGGAGGACGCCATCAAAGAAGTGTATGAGCGTAAGAAGCTGCGCTACTCCAACTTAGCAGAGGAGAGAGGCTGGAAGATAAGGGTGCGCCCGGTGGAGGTGGGGTGTAGGGGCTTTGTAGCCGGCACAACAGCAAAGCTCCTTATGGAGGTCGGAGTCAGGGGACAGGCTCACAGATAAGCCATCAAAGAGCTGGCCAACACCGCCGAGAGGACAAGCCATTGGCTGCGGCTGAAGAGCAGCGACACCACCTGGGCTGCTAAGGCTAACAGCTAACCGCGGGACACACACCCAGGCTTGATCAACCTGTGGTGGGCCTGCCTCAGCAGAGGGTGCATAACTGGCCGAAACACCCCGTGATGCTGAGGTACCCAACTGACGATGTGTCCCGCTGGTGAAGCCTTATAGCAGCCATCCTTCAAGAACTCCCGAACTAGAAGTGGTGCAAACACTAGAGACTGCAACATCAACAAACCTTATAATGTAGAAATATCATTAAATGAATAAACATTTGAGTTTTTCTCATAAAAGCTCCTGAAGTTCTGCGACTGCTGGAACTGATTCAACATATAAAACTAAGAGATCAGATATTTATATTTATCTATAATCTCAGGTTGTTTCACCAAAACCAAACAGAAATAAGTTTGTCTAGTTTTCAGTCTACGTCAGGATCTCTGTGTCATTACAGCTGTGAACATTTAATCAAGTTTATATTAAAACACATCCTGATCAATCAAATCAATCAATCAAAAAATGAGGTTTTTGTTTCATTTCTTAGTCTTTTATTTGTCTGTTAAACACAAGGACATTTTCAGGCAGGAGGAATCGACCAATCACAAACAAGTAGCATCAACAGTATACAGCGGGACCCTCTGATTGGCTGGTGAGGTGTCACTCTGTAAGGAAGACGATTGGTGGAGAGCAGTGCAGGTGAGGAGGGGCGTGTCCACGCAGCACGACAGAGTGTGTGTGTGTCACATGGTTGGGTTGTCATGGTAACAGTTGTCATGCTCAACCCCATATCGACGATAGTAAACAAAACAAAAACAAACGTAAACAAAACGACTAACTGTGACTAACTTGTTAACTCGTTAATACACTAAACTCACTACTTTGTTAATTAATTCACTAATTACTCTTCTTATTAACTAATGAGCTGAAAAAACAAACAATATGACATAAAACAAAATACTGTTGCCATGGTTACTGAAGTTAGCATCTGATTGGCTGTGGATTCAGCTGCTCCCATGGTAACAAACGAGGACACAGTGGTCCAACATGGCCGATAAACTGGACCGAATTCTGAACTGGTTTCTTATCTGGATTGAACTGACTAATAATCCCAGATTTATTACTAATAATCCCAGATTTATTACTAATAATCCCAGATTTATTACTAATAATCCCAGATTTATTACTGATAATCCCACATGTTCCAGGTGTGGCATTTGTGTAAAATAGATGCTGAACAGCCAATCAGAAGCAGTCTTACATGATATGTCTGAACCAATCAGAATCCTGTTAAATAACTATTCATTTATCTTTAATGATTTAAATGTGAAAAAACAAAAACGTATCACAAATAAATAAATAAATACAGACATGAATACATAAACCAGCTGATCGAAGATATTGATCAGTAAACTACTCAGCTGTAGGATCAATAGTTTGGTCTTTGATACACGCAGATTGATAATTGATAAGATGATGGATGTGAAGATCTTCCATCGTCATTGGCAGTGACATCAGAGAG
>NC_089538.1:26903576-26918576 GCF_963924715.1 Thunnus thynnus | reverse complement strand
GTTTCGGCTTCACCTCTGGGGAGCTGTCATGACGTCCGTCTTTATATACAGTCTATAGTTGTACAGCGTTACAGGTTGCGTTTCTCCAACAGTTGGTTCTGGTTGGTCCCCTTCAAGTCAGTTTTATTTATCTAGCACCAAATCACAACAGGAGTTACCTTTTCACGTTGTCCTGGTTCTGTCATTGACTCTGGAGACTCTTGTGAGTGGTCGTCATTATCCCTCAGACTTCTGTTTTGAGTTGGACGGTTTCAGGGACTTCCTGTCATTTGGTTGTTTTATCGGTTGGACTGTGTTCATTGTGTTTCTGGGTTTTTGGTTTCCTGGTTTCACTGTGTTTTCTCCTCCTGTGTTCATGTGCTCTTCCTCACACCTGCCCTTCATTATCTTCATCAGCCCTGCCTTACTCCCAGTGTCTTCCCCAGCCAATCAGCTCCCAGCATGCCCTTGTGTCTAATCACCTGTTCCTCATTCCTTTATTAGTTCAGTTAGTATTTAAGTCTTGGTTTGGGAGTCAGTCTTTGTTGGATCCTTTGTTCTGTTTTTTTCTGTTCTCCAAATAAATAAGTTTCCTTCAGACCCGCTTCGCCTTTGGTCTCTGCATGTGGGTCCATTCCTGCCACTTTAATGACACACAGAGCAGGTCTAGACTAAACTCTTTAATCTACAGAGACCCAACATTCCTCCATCAGCAGCAGGAGAAACTCCCCTTTAACAGGTAGAAACCTCAAACAGAACCGGACTCTAGGTGGACGCCATCAGCCTCGACCGGTTGGGTTCATCTGAATAAGTTGTGGATGGAGATTTATTGAACATTAACCAGCAGAAGACTCAACATGATGGCGGCTACTAAACCAAACGTTACGTTACCCACAATGCCACTGCATTACCATGGCTACACACTGAGTTCTTCATCTCGTGAATCCAGCAGCTACTCTGTCGCTACTGTTGCAGCTGTAAGACGTCGCATCAATTGTTTTGAGCGTCAAACAACCACCAGGAAACGACTCGCTTCACTATCAGAATTGGTTCCATTCAGTCTGATGACATTCGGAAAGTTTAGTCAGCAGAGAGCTAACAGGAAGTTAGCCGCTTGGCTGGAGGAGTCTCTCGTATACGTTCATCTGGCCAACGCGGGAAAGTCGCCACGGATTACACATTTAAAAACTCCGACATGACGTACAGCGAGGTTTATTGTTTGAACTGAATGTAACGAACTTTCATTTATATGTAAAAGTCTCTGCAGCGTGACGAGCGAGCAACACAGGAAGTCACACTGATCATCTGTTTATGCACATCAGAGTGAACAACCTGGTTCTGTCAGAGGTCAGAGGTCAGAGGTTAACGTACCCGGTTCAGCTTGATGAGGATGCAGGGCTGACCGCTGCTGTAACCATAGTAACGATCCGAAACCCCAGAACAATCCTCCAACATCGTCCGATTAAACTGACAGGAACGCTTCGGATTGTTCCTCACCTGCAGAGAGACAGGCAGAGAGTGAGACAGGCAGAGAGTGAGACAGGTAGAGAGTGAGACAGGTAGAGAGTGAGACAGGTAGAGAGAGAGACAGGCAGAGAGAGAGACAGGTAGAGAGTGAGACAGGTAGAGAGTGAGACAGGTAGAGAGAGAGACAGGCAGAGAGAGAGACAGGTAGAGAGTGAGACAGGTAGAGAGTGAGACAGGTAGAGAGTGAGACAGACAGACAGGTAGAGAGTGAGACAAGTAGAGAGTGAGACAGGTAGAGAGTGAGACAGGTAAAGAGTGAGACAGGCAGAGAGACAGGCAGAGAGTGAGACAGGTAGAGAGTGAGACAGGTAGAGAGTGAGACAGGTAGAGAGAGAGACAGGCAGAGAGAGAGACAGGTAGAGAGTGAGACAGGTAGAGAGTGAGACAGGTAGAGAGTGAGACAGACAGACAGGTAGAGAGTGAGACAAGTAGAGAGTGAGACAGGTAGAGAGTGAGACAGGTAAAGAGTGAGACAGGCAGAGAGACAGGCAGAGAGTGAGACAGGTAGAGAGTGAGACAGGTAGAGAGAGAGACAGGCAGAGAGTGAGACAGGTAGAGAGTGAGACAGGTAGAGAGAGAGACAGGCAGAGAGAGAGACAGGTAGAGAGTGAGACAGGTAGAGAGTGAGACAGGTAGAGAGTGAGACAGACAGACAGGTAGAGAGTGAGACAAGTAGAGAGTGAGACAGGTAGAGAGTGAGACAGGTAGAGAGAGAGACAGGCAGAGAGAGAGACAGGTAGAGAGTGAGACAGGTAGAGAGTGAGACAGGTAGAGAGTGAGACAGACAGACAGGTAGAGAGTGAGACAAGTAGAGAGTGAGACAGGTAGAGAGTGAGACAGGTAAAGAGTGAGACAGGCAGAGAGACAGGCAGAGAGTGAGACAGGTAGAGAGTGAGACAGGTAAAGAGTGAGACAGGCAGAGAGTAAGACAGACAGACAGGCAGAGAGTGAGACAGGTAGAGAGTGAGACAGGTAGAGAGTGAGATAGATAGACAGACAGGTAGAGAGTGAGACAGGTAGAGAGTGAGATAGATAGACAGACAGGTAGAGAGTGAGACAGGTAGAGAGTGCGATAGATAGACAGACAGGTAAAGAGTGAGACAGGCAGAGAGTAAGACAGGTAGAGAGTGAGATAGATAGACAGACAGGTAGAGAGTGAGACAGGTAGAGAGTGAGATAGATAGACAGACAGGTAGAGAGTGAGACAGGTAGAGAGTGCGATAGATAGACAGACAGGTAGAGAGTGAGACAGGTAGAGAGTGAGACAGGTAGAGAGTGAGATAGATAGACAGACAGGTAGAGAGTGAGACAGGTAGAGAGTGAGATAGATAGACAGACAGGTAGAGAGTGAGACAGGTAGAGAGTGCGATAGATAGACAGACAGGTAGAGAGTGAGACAGGTAGAGAGTGAGACAGGTAGAGAGTGAGATAGATAGACAGACAGGTAGAGAGTGAGACAGGTAGAGAGTGAGATAGATAGACAGACAGGTAGAGAGTGAGACAGGTAGAGAGTGCGATAGATAGACAGACAGGTAGAGAGTGAGATAGATAGACAGACAGGTAGAGAGTGAGACAGGTAGAGAGTGCGATAGATAGACAGACAGGTAGAGAGTGAGACAGGTAGAGAGTGAGACAGGTAGAGAGTGAGATAGATAGACAGACAGGTAGAGAGTGAGACAGGTAGAGAGTGAGATAGATAGACAGACAGGTAGAGAGTGAGACAGGTAGAGAGTGCGATAGATAGACAGACAGGTAGAGAGTGAGACAGGCAGAGAGTAAGACAGACAGACAGGCAGAGAGTGAGACAGGTAGAGAGTGAGACAGGTAGAGAGTGAGATAGATAGACAGACAGGTAGAGAGTGAGACAGGTAGAGAGTGAGATAGATAGACAGACAGGTAGAGAGTGAGACAGGTAGAGAGTGCGATAGATAGACAGACAGGTAAAGAGTGAGACAGGCAGAGAGTAAGACAACAAGACACGCAGAGAGTGAGACAGGTAGAGAGTGAGATAGATAGACAGACAGGTAGAGAGTGAGACAGGTAGAGAGTGAGATAGATAGACAGACAGGCAGAGAGTGAGACAGGTAGAGAGTGAGACAGGTAAAGAGTGAGACAGGCAGAGAGTAAGACAGACAGACAGGCAGAGAGTGAGACAGGTAGAGAGTGAGATAGACAGACAGGCAGAGAGTGAGATAGACAGACAGACAGAGAGTGAGACAAGTAGAGAGTGAGACGGGTTGAGAATAAGACAGGCAGAGAGAGAGACAGGTTTACCTCTCCACTGTCCTCTTGAATGAAGTATTGATCTGGAGGGCAGTTATCATTGGTCTGAACCTGATAGCTGTCGTTGTACGCTGCAAACAGACAGTCAGACAGTCAGACAGACAGACAGACTGACAGACAGGCAGACAGACAGTCAGACAGTCAGACAGACGGGTGACAGACAGACAGACAGGCAGACAGACAGACAGGCAGGCAGGTACAGTTTTTATTTGAATGAGTATGTCGTACCTTCCTCACAAATTCTAGAAGAATATATAATCACTGTTGTTTGTTGTGGAAAATGGCTTCAACATACCAGCCTCTGATTGCTTATTACAGCAATGATCAGATAATAATACATCAATAGAGACATCAGTTCCTGCCTCCTCCATGTAAGACCAGTATGAGTGTGTGTGTTAGTCCAGTGGTCTGCTGTTCAAAGGTGATCTTTGCTCCATAGAGTCCTTCTGTCCAGCAGCCACTGAAAGACTAGTTCCTGACAGGCTCAGTCAGCTCCTCCAGGAGCAGGTAGAGCCTGGTGGTGGGTCCTTGAATGATGATTTTCTTGGTTGTAACCCAGACACTACAGACAAGTCCTTTTGACCCTGGAAGATCCACTACCCGTCCTAGGAGCCAAGAGTTCCCCGGAGCATTGTCATCAATAATGACAACAGTTCCTTTTGATCTTATTCCATTAGTGTTCTTGCATAAGTGGAAGTTGTTTCCTGGTCCATCGGTTCCAAAGCAGGTTGGCCAGATATTGCATCTGCCTCCACCTCCTTCCATGAATATAGCTCCTCTGTCTGGAATAGTCCAGGGACGTGAATGGATTTGTTTTTAATTGAAGTAAATGATTAGAGATTAGGGGCTCAAGGTCGTTTGGGTCATTTGTTATTGTTGTGATTAGCATATTGTTCATGTTTGTCTCGACCTCTCACAAAGCTCTGTGAAGGGTTTCATCATCCAGAGTTTGTTCCTTCAAGACAGAACAGAGAATCGCTGACACTCCACCATGGTGAGCTCCTGACGGAGGGTTGAATGTCTGATCAATTCCCTTTTTCAAAAGTGTTTTTTGGATTCTGTTATGTAGTAGTTTCCTCCAACTCCTTTTGTGTGCTGATGAAGTTGGTGACTTGATCTGATCTGATGCTTTTTATTGAGTCTCGACGACAGATGATCCAACGAAGAGCGTTAATAGTTATCTGTATTCAGGTGACTGGCAACTTCCAGGTGAACAGCACAGCTTACAAACAAGTAAAGATAACTCCCCTAACCACTTGACATGAGCATGAGGACAGCCCCGTCTAGGAACAACACTACATTTATATCTATATATTTAACTTGTTGATCAGGGCACCATCCTTCTTACTGAAGGAAAATAAAGAAACATCTTAATCAGTCTTAGTCTGAAATTTGAGCTCTTTTGAATAACATTGACCACTTGTCTTCTGCTTTCAAACAACGCAAACAGATCACGTCTTTATCCTAAATACAGACATTTATTAATAGCTAAACATTTAAATATTTCATACTAAAGCAAATAATCACACATATGAATAAAAGAGGTTTAAAGAGGAGATAAATTGGTAACTGAGTTGGTGATAGTGATGAAGTATCTGATTTAACGTTATACAAGAATAAAGTGACGCTAAGAAAAACTAACTTCTCTCAGGAAATTATAGAGAAACGTAATAAAATTAGACTCTATTAACTTTATATCGCACAGTTATCAAAGTTAGACCATTCTTCATGAAATCTAATGCTAAGCAACATTATCTGGTCTATTACTGATAAAACAACTTATTCACATTAATAAAGACTTGGCTGAAATAGGAGATAAACCAATGAGAAGTCAACTAAGGAATCTCTGGAGATAAGTGAGATCCAGTCTCTGTCCATGTTAATGCGGAGTAATCTGGTCTTGTTTTCAGTTCAGATGACCCAAGGTTCATTTTATGCTTTTAGTCCAGTCATTGCTTTAGTTCATCTTCTCATACTGTCTTTCAAAAAGGGGTTTTTAAAAGCACCAGTGTTGATCTGGTGAGTGTCACTGGTCCTTCCCCCCAGTCTCAGAATGAGTCCATGATAGGATCCAGTTTGTAAAGGGAGCTTCCTCTATCACTGTTTTCCTTTCTCCAGAGAGGCCATTTCCTCATTGAAATGCTGTCTCTGCTCCTGGCAAATAATGGCCTTTTCAGCATTTTCATTGTCCTCTAGTGAAAGACTTACAGCATGAGCTAAAGGCATTTTGAACAGAAACATCTGGTCTTCCAGTGACTTTCCAGTTAGTGAGTAAGCCTCTTTCCTTTTGTTTCATCTGTAAAAGGAGTTTTAATTTCATAATCCGAGCTACGGCTCTTTTTAGACCATTCCATGAAGAGTGATGCTCATTGAACTTGTTTTTCCTGTCATACCATCAACAATACTGGAAACAATGATCTCTCTCCGCACTTCAGGGTCATCTGGGAGGATGGAGCCAAGTTCTTCTGGAATGCTTCAGATTTTTCCTGAACCTCTGGTCCCTGAAACCATCATTTAGAAGTCAAGAAGGGTTCAATGTTCATTCCTCGTGATGTATCATCAGCTGGGTTGTGTCTGGAGCCCACAAACCTCCACTGGTTCACTTTTGATAACTTATGGATCAATGCAATCCTGTTGGCCACCAAAGTGTGGAACCTCTTCATCTTACAGGGTTAGGGGGGTAAGAAAGATATTTCAGCACAGACTGGTTTCAGTCCAGAAAATGGATTCTTGCAGCTCTACTTGGAGCTCTGTAGAAGTATTCTGTCCATTGCTTCGCTTCGAGAATTTATAATCCAGAGTTTGTCACATCTTTTGACTAAATGTTGTGACTTCTTCACAAATTCTAAAAGCTTATATCATCGCTGTCCTTTGTTGGGGGTAAGTTGTTGTCGTTTTGAACTCATCTCAATTTTTTTCAAAAAAATCGCAGAATTTCTTGTCAGGTTTCATCACATCATAATTATTTTGCAATCCAGGCGTGCGATTTACAAACATTAGTGATCAACATAAACTTTATCTAGAAAAACAATAACAAAACAATAACAACAATCAAACAATAATCAAAGATTATTCCGCTCCCCCATTTAACCACGTCCGCCTGGGTCTCAGTTACTCTGATCTATATATTCACACATAGACGGTGTCACATCCTGCTCCACTGCAGCCACACTGCATATTAAAGTGCAGCAGGCGACTTGAGCTCTAAACTCATTAGATACAGGTAAACAGGTAAATCTAATAATAAGGTAAATATAATCTCACACACGAGACAATTAATTAAACAATAATAATTCTATGAAAGCAAAAATGTCTCCAACAACATGAAGTAATTTCATCAATAATATTAAATCATAATTTATTAACCAGCTTCTTACGAGAGAGGAAGGTGTTGAGATTGTAGACGAAGCCGTCCCAACTTTCAGTCTCTGAGACCGAGAAACTGATTTCCAGCTGATCACCCTTTGGACGAATCATCATCCCTGAAACATAAAGACAAGACCTCGTTAACCAATCATCATCCCTGAAACATAAAGACAAGACCTCATTAACCAATCATCATCCCTGAAACATAAAGACAACAGTTCATTAACCAATCATCATCCCTGAAACATAAAGACAAGACCTCATTAACCAATCATCATCTCTGAAACATAAAGACAACAGCTCGTTAACCAATCATCATCCCTGAAACATAAAGACAAGACCTCGTTAACCAATCATCATGGGTGGAGTTATGTTGTGTGGGTGGAGTTAAGGTGTGGTGGGTGGAGTTAAGGTGTGATGGGTGGCGTTAAGATGTGGTGGGTGGAGTTAAGGTGTGATGGGTGGAGTTATGTTGTGTGGGTGGAGTTAAGATGTGGTGGGTGGAGTTAATGTGTGATGGGTGGTGTTAAGGTGTGGTGGGTGGAGTTAAGATGTGGTGGGTGGAGTTAAGGTGTGATGGGTGGTGTTAAGGTGTGGTGGGTGGAGTTAAGGTGTGATGGATGGCGTTAAGGTGTGGTGGGTGGAGTTAAGATGTGGTGGGTGGAGTTAAGGTGTGATGGATGGCGTTAAGGTGTGATGGGTGGAGTTAAGGTGTGGTGGGTGGAGTTAGTTTATATTTGGTTTGTTGTCTCTGCTCAGGTGTGTTTGTTTTCCTCACCTGGAGTGACCAGACGGTCCTGCCAGGTGGGTTTGTAGTCATCGAGGGTCAGCAGCATGATGTACATGGTGAGAACAAACATTCCTGCCAGGAACAGGTAGAAGACCAAGTAGAAGACCAGGATCAGACCTGTGGGGGGGGTCAGGGAGACAGAGAGACAGGGATGGGGGGACGGCAGAGACATGGGGGGGTCAAAGAGACAGGGGGTGTTATTTCAGTGCAGTCCATCCTGTCCTCCCCTCCCCCCTATGCTCTGTATATAATCCTCTTTGTTAACCCCCCCCCCCCAGCTGATGACCTACATTCACTGTGAATGGAGGGGGAGGGGCTAATCTCTCTGCTCACTGGCTCTTCTTCTTCTTCATTTACATTAGCAGCTCTCAGTTTACACTGATCAGTTTTTACCCGGCAACACAGAATCCTGCTCTCTGATTGGCTGTTTAATCAACAGTTTAATCAGCAGGTAAACATGTGATGCTTCTGACACGGAGTCAGTTAACATGTTTGGTAAATACAGACGTGTTAAATCTGACATGGAGTCAGTTAACATGTTCAGTAAATACAGACGTGTTAAATCTGACACACAGTCAGTTAACATGTTCAGTAAATACAGACGTGTTAAATCTGACACACAGTCAGTTAACATGTTCAGTAAATACAGACGTGTTAAATCTGACACGGAGTCTTAAAGAGAGTTTATTCATGATTAGTTTATTGTCATTTTCTTGAGTATTTCATTTCTCTCAGCCCACAGCAGAGCAACAACAGAAAGCATAAAGATATACTGTATATCTAAAATTCCCTTTGAAAAATTATAAAAATATGTAAATCCCAAGAGAAAAAAAACAAAAAATGAAGGAGCAGATAGCCGCGTTAGTGCATTAAAGTGCATTTAGAGAGAAAAGTACATGTCTCAGCTCTTCCATGTGAACTAGTGATCAGCACTGATGGGAGTTATAGAATCCACCCTACTGTCCAGAGAACATGAGAAAACACTAGAGAACATGAGAAAACACCAGAGAACATTAGAAAACACTAGAGAACATGAGAAAACACCAGAGAACATTAGAAAACACTAGAGAACATTAGAGAACATTAGAGAACATTAGAGAACATTGGAGAACATTGGAGAACATCAGGCAGCATGATTGTTGGAACTGCTGGTTTGTATGGGTTAGCAGTTAGCCTAGCTAACCTTCCAGCTCCAGACTAATGCTAACCCAAGGCCGTGGTCTCCTTTGGGTCCACTGGATGCAGCAGACCAAACTCACTTAGCTGATTTAGCTCCCAGACAGTATTTCTCATAGCAAAAGTCTTTATTATGAATGTCCAAAAGAAACTGACGATCATAGACATATTCCCTGCACTTCACATGATGACACAGATGTAGACGTAGACGTGAACAAACACACTGCACAGTCAGAACTACAAGAGGACGCCACAGATGTTGGTCGTCTGGTTCATCTGTCACATGTTGGGCACCAAAGCCTCCACAGAATCTGCACCTCTAAACATTATTAATGGGACCTATGATGCTTTTCCTTCTTTTAGTCATATATATAATGTCACAATGTTGGATGTTCATATTAAAAGTGGTCAAAGTGTCAGATAACAAAGTAAACGTATGTAGCAGTGATCCCCGTAAGCAGAAAGCAGCAGCTCTGCTCTTCGACTGTTCCTTCGACTTCACGGCAGAGGCACAAGAAAAATACTATGACATTCTGAAAAAGTTTGACGACTACTTTGTTCCTTGGCACAACATTATACATGAGCGGGTATGTTTTTACCAACAGAGCCAGCAGCCAGGGGAAACAGCGGAGATCTATATCAGGACGTTGTATGAGCTGGTTGAACACTGTGAGTCCAGGGAAAAGAGGAATGAGCATATCAGAGATCGCCTGGTGGTGGGCATAAAGGACAAAGAGCTCTCCTGGCAGTTCCAGCTAATGGCAGACTTAACACTGGCGCAAGTCATCGAACAGGTGTGCCAGGTGGAGGAGTAACAAAGCAGGTTAGTCTCCAGTCCAACCAACCAGAGGCCCAGCTGGCTAACATTAATATTGTTTGACAATGTGAAGATCAACAAAGGAAAGGGCATGCAGCGACGGGGAAGCAGCAGCCCTGCAACCCACAAAATGGAGGAATGTAGGAGATGCGGTAAGACTCAGCACTCTGACGAGAGAAAGTGCCCAGCATTGAAATGTCACAAAAAGGGACATTGGGAATGGGCATGTCAGAGAGATCACAGAAGAGATGAAACAGCTATACTTCCTGGGAGAAGTTGGCAGAAAGAATAGTCTGGATGACTGGACTGTTCTGACGTTTTGGGGCACCAAACAGATTGGTTAGCTCTTTCCCTGCATTTAACTAGACCCTGGTGCCTGTCATGGATTCTCTCTAAGATCATCTGTCTCATCTCTGCAGGGATGATGACTCCCTCTAATGACTGAACCATCCTGCTCAGATAACTCACCTGGTAGAAGTCTTTCACTGTCTCAGGCACCTTCTATATATATGATGAAGCCCAAGACTGTCTGGAGCTGCAGATCCACTTGTGTGTTTTGTTTTATCTCCTTCATTCTCTGGGGGGTGTCCGGCACATGGCAGCATCAATATGTGCCACCTCATCATCATGGGAAGCTCCATCTCCATAGCACTGGAGCCCGGGAGAGAGCGTCAGCCACGGCTAGCATTTTGCCTGGTGTGTATTCAGCTATGGCATTGAAACGCATTAACCTCATCAGCAACCTCTGACATCTGATGGGCCTGGGGCCTACTGCTCCAGCAGTATTAGGACCACTGGAAGCCTGTGGCCTACTGCTCCAGCAGCATGAGGACCACTGGAGGCCTGTGGCCTGCTGCTCTAGCAGCATTAGGACCATTGGAAGCCTGTAGCCTATTGCTCCAGCAGTATGAGGACTGCTGGAGGCCTGTGGCCTACTGTTCCAGCAGCATGGTGACCACTGGAAGCCTGTATCCTATTGCTCCAGCAGTATTAGGACCACTGGAAGCCTGTATCCTACTGCTCCAGCACTATTAGGACCACTGGAAGCCTGTGGCCTACTGCTCCAGCAGCATGAGGACCACTGGCGGCCTGTGGTCTACTGCTCTAGCAGCATGAGGACCACTGGAGGCCTGTGGCCTACTGCTCCAGCAGCATGAGGACCACTGGAAGCCTGTGGCCTACTGCTCCAGCAGCATGAGGACCACTGGCGGCCTGTGGTCTACTGCTCTAGCAGCATTAGGACCATTGGAAGCCTGTAGCCTATTGCTCCAGCAGTATGAGGACCACTGGAAGCCTGTGGCCTACTGCTCCAGCAGCATGAGGACCACTGGAGGCCTGTGGCCTGCTGCTCTAGCAGCATTAGGACCATTGGAAGCCTGTAGCCTATTGCTCCAGCAGTATGAGGACTGCTGGAGGCCTGTGGCCTACTGTTCTAGCAGCATGGTGACCACTGGAAGCCTGTATCCTATTGCTCCAGCAGTATTAGGACCACTGGAAGCCTGTATCCTACTGCTCCAGCACTATTAGGACCACTGGAAGCCTGTGGCCTACTGCTCCAGCAGCATGAGGACCACTGGCGGCCTGTGGTCTACTGCTCTAGCAGCATGAGGACCACTGGAGGCCTGTGGCCTACTGCTCCAGCAGCATGAGGACCACTGGCGGCCTGTGGTCTACTGCTCTAGCAGCATGAGGACCACTGGAGGCCTGTGGCCTACTGCTCCAGCAGCATGAGGACCACTGGAGGCCTGTGGCCTACTGCTCCAGCAGCATGAGGACCACTGGAGGCCTGTAGCCTACTGTTCCGGCAGTATGAGGACCACTGGAGGCCTGTTCCCATCAGATGTCAGAGGTTGCTGATGAGGTTAATGCGTTTCAATGCCATAGCTGAATACACACCAGGCAAAATGCTAGCCGTGGCTGACGCTCTCTCCCGGGCTCCAGTGCTATGGAGATGGAGCTTCTCATGATGATGAGGTGGCACATATTGATGCTACCATGTGCCGGACACCCCCCAGAGAATGAAGGAGATAAAACAAAACACACAAGTGGATCTGCAGCTCCAGACAGTCTTGGGCTTCATCATATATATAGAAGGTGCCTGAGACAGTGAAAGACTTCTACCAGGTGAGTTATCTGAGCAGGATGGTTCAGTCATTAGAGGGAGTCATCATCCCTGCAGAGATGAGACAGATGATCTTAGAGAGAATCCATGACGGGCACCAGGGTCTAGTTAAATGCAGGGAAAGAGCTAACCAATCTGTTTGGTGCCCCAAAATGTCAGAACAGATCACAACAAAAGTACAGCAGTGTGTCCTCTGTATAGAAAATAGGAACACAGAGAGAAAAGAGCCTCTAATGTCAAGCGAGCTCCCATCCAGACCGTGGCAAAAAGTCACAAAGTTGGCCCAGTTTATTATTTATGTCAGCAAGATAAACATCTACAGACATTACGCTAACAGTCCCACCGGCTTCCAGTCTTTGTGATGGACTGTTCCTTTAAGATAATGTCACACAGGTCCTCATAAGTACAGTAACATCATCATGTTTCTGTGTGTCAGGACAGATTACAGTTCAATCAACTTCATCTCTGCACATAATCCAGATTAACACACACACACATACACACACACACACACACACACACACTGATGTACAAACAACACAATAAACAGAGAAGTGAAGCATAGAGTGCACAAACAGACATCAGTGTGTGTGTGTGTGTTTGTGTGTGTGTCCTTCAGTTTCCATCATCAAGGCCAAACATCCACTGCCCTGTGCATTATGGGAGATATGACATCATCATCAGTGAGCTGGAGCTGAAACACTCAGTTTATGTTTTATATCTGTGTGTCTGCATGTGACAGATCATACATGTCAGCTGTGTGTATGTCAGTTTCCTTTCAAATTAATTGTCAGTTTACTTCCAATTTATCACCAGTTTACTTCCACTTTATCATAAGTTTACTTAATAAAGAGTTCGGTCTAGACCTGCTCTATGTGAAAAGAGCCCTGAGATAGTTAGTCAACTCTCAGAGCTACAGAAAGGTGTGGGTACGAAAGGGATACCCAGGAAGTACAACAAGCTGTCTATACCTGAGGCACTGGAGACTGCCAAGCAAAGGCTCACAGCTCTGGCTACCCTCCCAGGGCTGAGACTGAACAATACTGGAAGAGCATATGGGAGAAGGAGGCATCACATAACACCAACGCTCAGTGGCTAGTGGATCTAAGAGCAGACCACAGCAATCTCCCAGAACAAGATCCAGTAACCATTACAATGGCAAACATCCAAGAACAAGTGTCAGGTATGAAGAGCTGGACAACCTGTGCACCTCCTGGATTGACTACAAGAAGGCCTACGACTCAATGCCACACACATGGATACTGGAATGCTTGGAAATGTACAACATCAACAGGACACTATGAGCCTTCATCAAGAACTCAATGGGGCTAGGGAAAACAACTCTGGAGGCCAACTCAAAGCAAACTGCACAAGTTACCATCAAGTGCGGCATATACCAAGGTGATGCACTATCTCCGCTGCTGTTCTGCATAGGCCTGAACCCCCTCAGCCAGACCATCTCAAAGAGTGGCTACGGGTACCGGTTCCGAAGCAGAACAACCATCAGTCGCCTCCTCTACATGGATGACATCAAGCTATATGCCAGGAATGAGCGGGACATCGACTCACTGATCCACGTCACCAGGATCTACATCAACGACATCAGAATGTCATTCGGACTAGATAAGTGTGGTTGGATGGTATAAAGGAGAGGGAATATGATCAGAACCGAGGGGGTTGACCAAGCCAACATCCTGTGGGACTTCCAGATCCAAACTGTCAAGCTGATGATGGCTGCCTCTTCAATAATTATAATGAAAAAATGCCTCTTTGATAAGGATGAACAAATGCCTCTTCAACAGTAATACAAAATAAAGCCTGCAGGTGTTAGGCTAGCACAACCTCTTGCACAATGAGCACTAAGATCAACCAAATGCAGGTAACTTGGTTGAAAAGTTTATTTTGTAGTATTCCCTCAAAAGGTCCCTTAAATCAGAAAGCAAAGGACCAGAAAGAAGACACATAAGGGCCTGAACAGAGCAGAGTTTCTGTCTGACAATCTCTACAAATGAGGTCTGCAACCAGTTGAGGAAAGAACAGAGTGACCAGGGTGTGCAGTTTCTCTCCTCTCTTAAACCCCAGAAAAAGGGCGTCGCCACACCCTGATTGGCCGAGAGGGGAATGCATCCAGTTGCTCTCAATTACTATTTGGGAGCAAGTCCCCACACTCTGCACACAGGTGATCTGAGTAATTCTCCAACCAACCCAGAGGGATTTCGACATGCAACTTTACAAATCCGGAACAGGGTGATACAAATTTGGAACAGGGAAATGACAGCAAGTCCCACGAATGGGTGACTGCTACACTAGGAGAGCGGCTCCAGCAGATTCCAGGTACAACATCTGAGGTCTCTGTCCAGAAGAGTGCAGTCCTAGGAACAGCTAAGATACTACGCAGAACCCTCAAACTCCCAGAACTCCAGGACCAGAGCTTGAGGAAGACACACCACCACCACCCATGGGAGGGGGTGAGAAGGAGATTTATATATATATATATCAAAGAACAGTTTGATTTGAGTTTTTGTGTGAGATATGTAAATATTGACTTGTATTTCTCTCCACAGGCTATTCGGGTGCTTAGGGAGAGATGAACCACTAGGGCCCCTGGCACTCACCCTTCCCATTTAGTGATGTAGAGGGACAGCTGTAGGACCTGTAGTCCATTCTGCTGAGGGAATCCTATTCAGTCAGTTGTTCATGGGAGGTCATGAAGTTTAATTATGTAAAATGGTGTAATTCTTGTAACTTTGTGTAACATTAACCATGTCATGTTTTTTGTAATATGTATATTTTTATTGTCATGCCCTTTGTAAAATGTTCACTTTGAGAAAATGAAGATTGTGATAATTAGTCATGTGACTCAGATGTATTTATCACACCTGTGAGTACTCAGCAGTTGTACTGAGCGAACCTGAAGAAACTACAGGCGAAACACGTTGT
>NC_089538.1:26823576-26901076 GCF_963924715.1 Thunnus thynnus | reverse complement strand
AGAGAGACTATATAAACAGAGACTATATACATAGAGAGAGAGACTATATAAATAGAGACTATATAAATAGAGAGACTATATAAACAGAGGTATCGGAGAGCTGTTAAATCAGATTACATTGGACAGGTTTACCACAGAGTGTATATGTCAACACAAATATATTATATATGTAAATATAACATCTATGTTTATATGTGTTTCTGCCTGCAGCAACAAGAGAAACACATGAATCTCTTCATTCATTCTATTGATTATATGTCATACTGTTTAAAGTCTGTCCGTTATCTCATGATGATTTATTTTAGTTATCTGGTTTAAATGTCATAATTTAGTAAACCTAAACGACAATAGAGATTATTAGAGCGAGAGAGATTTATATATAATACTGAGTGACGATCACTCATGTTGTGTGTAATATATACATGTGTATATGTATAATGTATATCCAGTATATATACACATATATACAGTATATATGTGTATATATACTGTATATACAGTATATATGTGTGTATATACTGTATATCATATATTTGTGCGAACAAACGGACAACATATAGAGTGTAAACAGGTGAGTTTATACAGGTGAGGACGTGTTTATGGATCCTCATCAGATCAGTTCAGAGTTCAGCTTCAGGTCAGGAAGTGTTAACATGTATGATACACCTGTACATGATGGTATATGAGGCGGGTTCATTAATGTTAATAATGTTATTAATGTAAATAATGTTTATTTACATGTAAAACAGACATAAACAGGCTGGTGGAGGCGGGGGGGGGGGGGGGGGGGGGGGGGTCAGAGAGACGGTAACAGACTGAGACACGGCCCGGGGTGGGGGGGTGGAGGGGGACGTTAACAGTGTGTGGGGGTCTCACGCACGCACGCACTCACCCCAGCTCGAGGCGGTCCGGCCCATCAGCTCGTGAGTTCGCGGGTTCCAGAAGAATTCCCGCCACTCGCTCGAGCCTTTGCGGTGCTCATCCTTGGTGGCGGACATGATGATGATGATGATGGAGAGGATGAAGATGGAGGCTGGTGGGCGACCTTCCCGCTAAAACCGCTAAACTGTGACTGAGAGAGATCAGCTGCAGAGTATCGATCCGCTGATCGATGATGATCAGTGAGAGAGAGAGAGAGACAGAGAGAGAGAGACAGATAGAGAGAGATAGACAGAGAGAGAGAGAGAGACAGGATGACGTCACTGCGGTAAACCTCCTCCCCCCCCACTCCGTCTGACGTCACACCTGCTCCCCTCACTCACACCGCCAATCACAGAGCGGCTTCATCAGCACAGGCCCCGCCCCCTGCAGGCGGTGATAGACAGTAACTAGAAAACATTTACTGTCCATGTGATGCTACTTTCTACATTTCAGAGGGAAATATTGTACTTTCTACTCCACTACATTTATTTGACAGCTTTAGTTACTTTTCAGATGAAGATTTGACACAATGGATAATATAACAAGCTTTTAAAATACAACACATTGTTAAAGATGAAACCAGTGGTTTCCAACCTTTTTGTCTTTTGACGTCTTACAAAAAGCAGTGTGTAGTCGGGGTCACATTTCACATGTCTATGAGTTGTTAACAGCTCCACCAAATAGTGATTTTTCCCTCTAAACTTCTCACATGCTTTCATTTCAATAAATGTTCAAATGATCCAATATTTCAGCAAAAATCAAAGATTAGAGAAAAAGTCCAAAAACTGAAAACAGATTTGTGTATCAGAACTTTGTTTTTTCTTCTTTCCTCTCCCATTAATCATCTCACCACCCCTCAGATTTATCTGCTGACCCTTTGGAGGGGCCCGACCCCTAGGTTGGAAACCCTTTGGACCCCTTTCAGTGGGTTTGTTTGTGTATAAACAATATAAACAGTATAAACAGTATAAACAGTATAAACAATATAAACAGTATAAACAGTATAAACAGTATAAACAATATAAACAATATAAACAGTATAAACAGTATAAACAATATAAACAATATAAACAGTATAAACAATATAAACAATATAAACAGTATAAACAGTATAAACAATATAAACAGTATAAACAATATAAACAATATAAACAGTATAAACAGTATAAACAATATAAACAATATAAACAGTATAAACAATATAAACAGTATAAACAATATAAACAGTATAAACAGTATAAACAATATAAACAGTATAAACAGTATAAACAGTATAAACAATATAAACAGTATAAACAATATAAACAATATAAACAGTATAAACAGTATAAACAATATAAACAGTATAAACAATATAAACAATATAAACAGTATAAACAGTATAAACAATATAAACAATATAAACAGTATAAACAATATAAACAATATAAACAGTATAAACAGTATAAACAATATAAACAGTACACGTATACATAGTATTTTAAATTTCTTTATTTTTACATTTAGTTTAATTTTACACTTGTTTTTATAATGTCATATATTTTATTTAATATTAATATTCATTTCATATTATTTAAGTAAATCTGTTCACTTCTGTTTTATTGTATATTTTTTAATCATTTTTTACTACATTTTAAAAATTATTTTGATATTTTTAAAAACATTTTTCATATGTAGGTTTTTCAGTCCCTGCATGTTGTTATTTATTATAATGTGTATATATTATTATGTGTATATTTACAGAACATATATACTGTATATGTAGTATTTCTAAATTCATTACTTTTAATACTTTAATCAATTTGGCACTTCTTTTTATAATATCATATATATATTTTAAATATTATTTTATTTAAGTAAGCCTGTTTAATTCAGTGGATTTAATATTCACTTATAAATGTTTCTTATTTTGTTTTTTCTTTTTAGGTTTGTTGCTAATGTTATATTAACTATAAATGTTTATTCTAATAGAAACAAGCTAAACAGTGTTTTCATGTCATTTAATGCTGTTAAAACACAACATACAGTAAACATGATGTTAACTATTAGTATTAGTAGTTTAGTTCATTATTATAATTAATGATAAAACATTAACATTGGGATGTACTTCAGGGTCAACGTTGGGGTTAAAGGACGCCGTTACCTCGTGTGGCGTTCACTGCTCTCGTCTGTGTTCGGACATTTGAACGTCTCAGATCGTCTTCAGAGTTTTATTGGAATAAAAAGTTGAAGCTTCCTGATTCAGAACCATCAGATGAGATTTATCTGCTTCCTCCGTCCTCCGGCTGTGACACAGATCCTCCTTCACCATCAACACTCCTTTGATCAAATGTGTTTATTGATTGGTTATTGATTGGTCAGCTGACAGTAAACAGGCGGATACAGTGGAAACAGCTTTAATGTAATATAGATATAAGTGACTGTAATACAGCAGATCAGAACTATCTGAGGAAACAACAACAGCAGCTGCTCAGATTTATTCATAAAATAAAAATTACGTGTAGACTCTGAATCATGAATGAATCATTAAAACTCTTCTGTAAGTTGAGTTTTTAACGAGCCAAAAGGTTTTTATGTGCAGAGCTGCGTCTCCTATAAACACTAAATATTTTATTTAAACACATTCTGCAGATGTTTTATTGCTGCTTTACATCGGTTCTGTTCTTTCAGTAATTAACAGATTCAAATAATTTATTTGTGTTTATTGTGTGACAGACAGACGCTGCTGTAGATCAATAATCACATGATGAAACAAACGATTCATTATTTCTACACATTGACGTCTTCATATTTGAAGGTTGAGATGTTGTGCGTCATCAGCAGTCGACTCGTCTAAACGATGCTGGAGGGAGCGAGAACGTCCTGATTGGTGGATTAATGTCCTCCGTCCTCTCTGAGAGGAGCTGACAGGAAGAGATGAAGGAAGCGAGGAGACACGTCAGCTGAGTGGAAAACAACCTGGACTGCAGTCAGGTGATGCAGTGATGTCAGAGGCAGGGCCAGAGGGCAAAGGTCAGGACGTTCTTTTAATAACTGGAGTGTTCGATGAAGACCAGACGAGAGCTGAACCAAACCTGACGTTCATTAAAAACAAGAAGTGATCTGAAATGGATCCACAGTCGACCCGGATCTGATCAGACAGTAAACATCCCGCTAACATCTGGGATCATGTGACCCGGATCTGATCAGACAGTAAATATCCCGCTAACATCTGGTATCATGTGACCCGGATCTGATCAGACAGTAAACATCCCACTAACATCTGGTGTCATGTGACCCGGATCTGATCAGACAGTCAACGTCCCGCTAACATCTGGTATCATGTGACCCGGATCTGATCAGACAGTAAACATCCCACTAACATCTGGTATCATGTGACCCGGATCTGATCAGACAGTAAACATCCCGCTAACATCTGGTGTCATGTGACCCGGATCTGATCAGACAGTAAACATCCCACTAACATCTGGTATCATGTGACCCGGATCTGATCAGACAGTAAACATCCCGCTAACATCTGGTATCATGTGACCCGGATCTGATCAGACAGTAAACGTCCCGCTAACATCTGGTATCATGTGACCCGGATCTGATCAGACAGTAAACGTCCCGCTAACATCTGGTGTCATGTGACCCGGATCTGATCAGACAGTAAACATCCCACTAACATCTGGTGTCATGTGACCCGGATCTGATCAGACAGTAAACATCCCGCTAACATCTGGTATCATGTGACCCGGATCTGATCAGACAGTAAACATCCCACTAACATCTGGTATCATGTGACCCGGATCTGATCAGACAGTAAACGTCCCGCTAACATCTGGTATCATGTGACCCGGATCTGATCAGACAATAAACATCCCACTAACATCTGGTATCATGTGACCCGGATCTGATCAGACAGTAAACATCCCGCTAACATCTGGTATCATGTGACCCGGATCTGATCAGACAGTAAACATCCCACTAACATCTGGTATCATGTGACCCGGATCTGATCAGACAGTAAACGTCCCGCTAACATCTGGTATCATGTGACCCGGATCTGATCAGACAGTAAACATCCCGCTAACATCTGGTATCATGTGACCCGGATCTGATCAGACAGTAAACGTCCCGCTAACATCTGGGATCATGTGACCCGGATCTGATCAGACAGTAAACATCCCGCTAACATCTGGTGTCATGTGACCCGGATCTGATCAGACAGTAAACATCCCACTAACATCTGGTGTCATGTGACCCGGATCTGATCAGACAGTAAACATCCCGCTAACATCTGGGATCATGTGACCCGGATCTGATCAGACAGTAAACATCCCGCTAACATCTGGTGTCATGTGACCCGGATCTGATCAGACAGTAAACATCCCGCTAACATCTGGTGTCATGTGACCCGGATCTGATCAGACAGTAAACGTCCCGCTAACATCTGGTGTCATGTGACCCGGATCTGATCAGACAATAAACGTCCCGCTAACATCTGGTGTCATGTGACCCGGATCTGATCAGACAGTAAACATCCCGCTAACATCGTGGGTCATGTGACCCGGATCTGATCAGACAGTAAACATCCCGCTAACATCGGGGGTCATGTGACCCGGATCTGATCAGACAGTAAGTATTTGGACACTTGAGCCACACATGCATGAATTTCACTGCATTAGATAACAAATGTTAGTTATTTTAAAGAATGAACAAACACTCATGAAGCAAAATATTCCACAAAAGAAGTTTTAGTTTGAAACGATGAAACAACAAACATAAAGTTCAAAACGAAGACATAAAATCATTTGGACGTCTGATCACAGTTACAATGTTTTAGTGTTTAGTTTGCCAGCTTGTAGCTTGCAGAACATCTGGACATGAAGTCAACTGGTTTCTGTAACAGCTGTGGTGTAAATGTCCTCCATGTTTCAGCCAGAAGAGCCTTCAGCTCTCCATGGCACCCAAAGGTGCTCTTCAGGGTTCAGGGAAGCGCTCTGGGGGGGCCAGTCTGAGACGACAGGCAGCTGGGATGCTTTAGATCATTGTCTTTCTTTGAGTTTGCATCCAAAATTCCTTTGTGCACTTCAGAGTTCATGATTCCATCAATAATAAAGGTTCAGCTGCACCGAGACCCTGAGTGCTGCCTGGCAGGCTTCTCCACACAGACCTCCTCCCATCACATCCATGCAGGCTCCGAACGCTGCTGTTTGCTGTCTTATGCTTTGAGCTTATGAATGGTTTCTGTCTGTAAACACACTCATTGATCTGAGCTGTATCTGGTCATTCTCATTGATCCCCTGCTGCTGTTTCTGGCCTGTTTTTACTCAGTTATATGATCCAACCTGCTGCTGGTCTTCTGTTCTCAGTCACAAGTCCTCAACTGTGGAGGACGGAGGGTTGAGTTTTTTTGCTTATCTGACTAATGGATTGACCTTTTGACCTTTTCTCTGAGCTCACTTTACTTGTCTTTGCTTTTAACCGACCAGCTCAAAGGTAATTTATAATAGATTTAATTCATCACATGACCAAAGCACGTGTTTCGAGGTTTATGTTCAAGACATCCTGATTTATTTTAGTAGAACAGTCAGAGTTCAGCATTGTGCTTAATGTGTTTTTTATGGATCAGATATCAGTATATGTAACATTTAATGAAATAATCTTATGAACGGTGGAAGTTTGCTGATAGTTTAACTGTTCAAATACTTTTTGAGGCCGCTGTTTTATCTGGATAACGACATCTGATCAGACACTAGACTGTTGGACCTGGTCTGCTACCAGTCTGAAGTAGACCTGAACACAGACCCAGTCAGAGAGAGAACCAATGAGGGTCAGACCCGACAGACCTGATCCGGAGGACCAGTGAAGACTCTGATCAGTAATAAAGTATAAACACAGAATGTGACTCGTGACAGTTTTATGCTTTTAGGTTCCTGAAAGTGGTGACGAACACAAACCAGGACAGACCGGACTCTTTACAGCTGCTTCAGGGTCCAGAACTGACACAGCTGCTAATAATGAGACAGAACAACAACAACAGGATGAGTGACATCAGCGTCACCATGACAACAATAATAATACTGGACGGTGATTTGGTGAAATACAGAAATATTAAAGTGAAAATCTTTGATGTAAATATAGAAGATTTGACACAAAATGGACATTTGTCTTTGTCTCTTTGAGTCAGACAGCACGTCTCCATGGAGACGGAGACCATCAGTCTCCATGGAGACAGCTGCTGCTTCAGGTGAAGCTTTTATTTTGTACAGAAGTTCAGATGTATCAGCTGCCCAGGGTCCAGGCCCGCCCGTCAGAACTAGACCCTCCATCAGGACTGGACCCGTTCATCAGAAGTGGATGTGTCCAGAGTGCGGGTTGGGTGGTGGTCCACCTGGGGCCGTATCCTGGAGGAGGTTCCTGGTCAGCTGCCTGCTGATTGGGTAGTTCTGGACCAGGGACTCGTCTGTCCACACAGTCCTGGACAGCAACTGGTCCATGTGGGGTCCCGGGGCCCGATGGGGAAGTGTGTATGGACCGATGTGGTCCCGGTCCAGCAGAGACTGTCCAGGGGCTCGATGTGGCCCATCAGACCCGTAAGGGGTCCCTGTCAGTAAAGACGTGTCCCGGTCCAGGGTGGTCTGCAGTCCTTGGTTCTGCTGGTCCATTTGGTACAGCTGCTTCTTGTGGACCTGGATGTGGTCCTGGTGGTCCAATCTAGCATGGCACAGCTGCTTTTTGTGGATTTGAATGTGGTCTTGTTGGTCCATCTGGGACGTATACTGATGTTTCTTCTGGTTCTGAATGTGGTTCTGGTCCTGGTGGTCCATCTGGTCAGGGTACTGCTGTTTCTTTTGGCTCTGGGTGTGGTCTTGGTCCTGGTGGACCATTGGAATATGGTACTGCTGTTTCTTCTGGTTCTGGGTGTGGTCCTGGTGGTCCATCTGGGTAGGGTACTGCTGTTTTTTCTGGTTCTGGATGTGGTCCTTGGCCTGATGGTTCATCTGAGCCGCCTCATACAGCTGCTGCTGCTTCTTCTGATTTTGGATCTGGTCTTGTTGTTCCTGGTTCTCCTGAAGGTCCATCTGAGCATGGAACTGCTGCTTCTTTTGGCTCTGGATCTGGTTGTGGACCTGGTTCTTGATGTCTTTCCAGTGTCGTCCTCTGAGGACCGGCTCCAGGTCCAGACATCGCTGACAAACCTCCTTACCCGGTACTGACTGGACCAGCACATGGACTCCTAGCTGTCTCCAGACCGCCTCCTTCTCTGCAGAAGACCAGGGGCGCCGGTGGACCTTCCTCGGCGCCACAGGGACTGAAAGGCCGACAAAATGGTGTTCAGACAAGGCTGATCTGGTTTCTATAGACCAGGTGAAGGTCAGACAGACCTGAACAGATATCAGTAATCTGGGAGAACCCACCTGTGATGGGAGGCTGCAGTCTGGACTCCACTGGTCTGATACTGGTCTTTGATGGAACTACAGACGGCAGACAGAAACAGGAGGAAGGTCAGACAGCACCACCCAGTGGACAGTTACAGTCAGTACATCTGAGTGCATGGAACACAGTAAAGGGTCAGAGTGTTTAAGGGTTCTGTTTATGATCAGGGATCAGTGTTGGGACTTGAGGGTCAGCAGTCAGGACTTACTTTGTGGTCTCAGGTCAGACTGCACCGGACCAGACTTCTTACCCTCCTTCTCACTTCTTGATTGGACGGATCGTTTCTTCAGCTTCGCTTCTCCAACCGGCGCCGCTGGAAACAGAAACAGACAGCACAGTTTGGTGGATCAATAACATCATGTGACTTACTCTGATGAGTCCTGAACTACATGCGGACTAAGACCTGAGGGACTCTGTTGAACCTCATCAGAGACTGAAGTGACAGAAATCATCAGACAGTAACCGTCCCATATAAAGTAACACCACAGAATTTAAATGTTTAAATGTGTAAAAGTATCAGAACAAATAGATGTAATTTTTGAATCCATAAGGAGATCTGTAACTGTGCTAAAATGAAAAAGGTTTGCACATATAATTTCTAATGTGTGAGTACATGAAGGTTTGCAGAAAGGTTTGCAGTTACACATCTGTCTGTTTGTGGTGAAAAGTTCACACAGAACTCAGATGTGTGTGTGAATCTCAAGTTTACAGCTACGATAAAATCTGAGTACAAATACTTTTGTCCCACATTTGACGCTTCCTCCTGAATAGCCAATAGAGATGCTCTGAGAGGACGGGGTCGTGTCCTCTGAAGGCACTGAAAGCTCAGCTGAACAGCCTCTGAACTTAACAACACTCATGCTGAACTCCTCTGTAAAAATACACCGTTTGTTGCCTTGTTTGTGGGTGTAAGACCAACAACATGGATGATATTTTAAAACTGAAGTAATGTTAGGAGACACTGTTTAATCTAACATCTATCTGAGGTAAATGTGGACTCATTTCAGTAAAAATATAACTTGAATGTCTAGTTAACAAGCAACCCATCACCAATCATCTTTATGTTAAAATGTTGTTTTTTCAGTGGACTTCAGTGTTTACGTTTCTCTGCTGAAGAATCTGCTGGCCACTTCGTTTTTCGCTGAAACCTTTGGAGCAAAAGGTGAAGTGCTGCCAAGCAAATTCTCGGGTAGTTTTACAAACTTTCAACAGATACTCTGCAGTTACTGGTGAATGGGGCCTATTTCTCTCTCTCTATTACTATTATTGTTATTATTATTATCGTTATTATGCTTCTGTCTCTCTCCCTCCTTCTTTCTCTCTCAACCCAACCAGTCGAGGCAGATGGCGTCCACCTAGAGTCTGGTTCTGCTTGAGGTTTCTTCCTGTTAAAGGGGAGTTTTTCCTGCTGCTGCTGGAATGTTGTGTCTCTGTGAATTAAAGAGTTCAGTCTAGACCTGCTCTATGTGGAAAGAACCCTGAGATAACTTCTGTCGGGATTTGGCGCTTTATAAATAAAATTGAATTGAATTGAACTGAATTTTCAGCCAGCAGTAGTGCTCAAGGAGTAATTTCCAACATCTGGCCTCCACCTCTGGCTTCAGCTTCGGCACTGGCCGTTTGTCTGGGAGGTCCCTGGCAGAGGGAGAGCATTTGCAGAGGAGCACTTCACCAAAAAGCACAGCATGAGAGGCTTTTGTTCCAAGGGTAACAGCAGATCTTCAGCAGAGAAATGTTAACCCTGAACTCCATTGAAAAAAAACACAATTTAACATAAAGATGATTGTTGATGGAATCACTTGTCAACTAATTATTCAAGTTATATTTTTACTGAAATGAGTCCACATTTACCTCAGATAGATGTTAGATTAAACAGTGTCTCCTAACATTACTTCAGTTTTAAAATATCATCCATGTTGTTGGTCTTACACCCACAAACAAGGCAACAAACGGTGTATTTTTACAGAGGAGTTCAGCATGAGTGTTGTTAAGCTCAGAGGCTGTTCAGCTGAGCTTTCAGTGCCTTCAGAGGACACGCCCCCGTCCTTTCAGAGCATCTCTATTGGCTATTCAGGAGGAAGCGTCAAATGTGGGACAAAAGTATTTGTACTCAGATTTTATCGTAGCTGTAAACTTGAGATTCATACACACATCTGAGTTCTTGGTGAACTTTTCACCACAAACAGACAGATGTGTAACTGCAAACCTTTCTGCAAATCTTCTTCATGTTCTCATACATTAAAAATTATATGTGGAAATCTATTTCATTTGTTTGAAAAACATCATGCACAGCTAAAGATCTCCTTATGGATTCAAAAATTACATCTATTTGTTCAGATATTTTTACACATTTAAACATCTGAATTCATACTAAATGTTTTGACACATTCAGATGTGGTGATATACAGCTACAATACTTATGACCCTAATTTTATTCCATACAGGGACCCTACCTGTCTCTGGGTCAGGTTTACAGTAACTGAACCTGACCATCCAAGGCTCCAGGGGACCCTACCTGTCTCTGGGTCAGGTTTACAGTAACTGAACCTGACCGTCCCAGGCTCCAGGGGACCCTACCTGTCTCTGGGTCAGGTTTGCAGTAACTGAGCCTGACCATCCCAGGCTCCAGGGGGACCCTACCTGTCTCTGGGTCAGGTTTACAGTAACTGAGCCTGACCATCCCAGGCTCCAGGGGACCCTACCTGTCTCTGGGTCAGGTTAACAGTAACTGAGCCTGACCGTCCCAGACTCCAGGGGACCCTACCTGTCTCTGGGTCAGGTTAACAGTAACTGAGCCTGACCATCCAAGGCTCCGGGGGACCCTACCTGTCTCTGGGTCAGGTTAACAGTAACTGAGCCTGACCATCCCAGGCTCCAGGGGGACCCTACCTGTCTCTGGGTCAGGTTAACAGTAACTGAGCCTGACCGTCCCAGACTCCAGGGGACCCTACCTGTCTCTGGGTCAGGTTAACAGTAACTGAGCCTGACCGTCCCAGACTCCGGGGGGACCCTATCTGTCTCTGGGTCAGGTTTACAGTAACTGAACCTGACTGTCCCAGGCTCCAGGGGACCCTACCTGTCTCTGGGTCAGGTTAACAGTAACTGAGCCTGACCGTCCCAGACTCCAGGGGACCCTACCTGTCTCTGGGTCAGGTTAACAGTAACTGAGCCTGACCGTCCCAGACTCCAGGGGACCCTATCTGTCTCTGGGTCAGGTTTACAGTAACTGAACCTGACTGTCCCAGGCTCCAGGGGACCCTACCTGTCTCTGGGTCAGGTTAACAGTAACTGAACCTGACTGTCCCAGGCTCCAGGGGACCCTACCTGTCTCTGGGTCAGGTTAACAGTAACTGAGCCTGACCGTCCCAGACTCCAGGGGACCCTATCTGTCTCTGGGTCAGGTTTACAGTAACTGAACCTGACTGTCCCAGGCTCCAGGGGACCCTACCTGTGTCTGGGTCAGGTTTACAGTAACTGAACCTGACCATCCAAGGCTCCGGGGGACCCTACCTGTCTCTGAGTCAGGTTAACAGTAACTGAACCTGACCGTCCCAGGCTCCAGGGGACCCTACCTGTCTCTGGGTCAGGTTTACAGTAACTGAACCTGACCATCCAAGGCTCCAAGGGACCCTACCTGTGTCAGGGTCAGGGGTCAGCAGCCCCAGGTTGTCCCAGTCCCTCCCCAGCAGGTGGTAGAAGTCGGTGGTCTTGGCCGCGGCCTCCCAGTCGCCATCCTGCAGACTCTCTCCGATGGCGATCTCACAGACCGTTTTCAGTGTGGTCTTCACTGCCAGCGGGGGGCGGCTCCAACGGTAACCGGACGCCTTCCTAGCGGCAGCTAGCGCCAAACTGAGGCGACCTGGCGCCAAGAGATCCTGGAGGGTCTCAATGCCCGAGTCCAGGGACTTAGCAGCCAGCAGGAACCTGCCGAGCTCCCGCAGCTTCTGGCTCACGTAGCCGTACTTCCTCTGACTGCCATCCTGGTTCCCCATCAGCTTGTTACCATATTTACAGATCAACCAATCAGATTTGACCTGGACAGAGTGAGAAAGACAGGGTTAACACAGGCAGACAGACAAGTGGAGAGACAGGTAGACAGACAGGTACACAGACCTGGTGTGAGACGAGGTCCTGGTTCATGCGGTGCAGGACTTCGCTGCAGCTCTCAGACGCCCCGCTTGAGATTGGCAGGAGGCGGGACGCTGCAGCCTGAACCCTGTAGCGCTTCCTGGGCTGCTCCGCCCCGGTGTCAGAGGTCAGGTTCTGCTGCCCATCGGGGTCAGAGGTTATGCTCTGCTCTGCCCCGGGGTCAGAGGTCACAGGCCGTTTGGTCCCAGTCTGGTCCACTATGGACGCGTCTCCTGGGGGATCAGGAGGCGTGTCCTCTGTAAAATTAGCGGTCCTTTCACCTGCTGGATCACAGCCCAACTCACCTGTAACGTCAGAGGTCGTGTGCTTAACGGGGTCAGAGGTCGAGTCCTTAACAGGATCAGAGGTCGTGTTCTTAACAGGCTCAGATGTCGAGTCCTTAATGGGGTCAGAGGTCATGTCCTTAACAGGGTCAGAGGTGGTCTCTGCGGTGAGGTAGGAGGCAGGGTCTCTGGAGAGGTCAGAGGTCAGCTTCTTGCGGCAGGAGGCCTGATGTTTCCAGAGGTCGGCGCGCAGAAAGAAGCCGAGGCACAGCGGGCAGGGAAGGTAGTTCCTCGCATCCACGTCCTCTGATGGCTGACGACACGGCACGATCTCACCACTGCCCTGTCTGATCACCTGGGAGTCAGACAGACAGGTAGAGAGAGAGACAGGTAAACAGACAGACAGGTAGAGAGAGAGACAGGTAAACGGACAGGTAGAGAGAGAGACAGGTAAACAGACAGACAGGTAGAGAGAGAGACAGGTAAACAGACAGACAGGTAGAGAGAGAGACAGGTAAACAGACAGGTAGAGAGAGAGACAGGTTGACAGACAGGTAGAGAGAGAGACAGGTTAACAGACAGACAGGTTAACAGACAGACAGGTAAACAGACAGGTAGAGAGAGAGACAGGTTGACAGACAGGTAGAGAGAGAGACAGGTAAACAGACAGACAGGTAGAGAGAGAGACAGGTAAACAGACAGACAGGTAGAGAGAGAGACAGGTTGACAGACAGGTAGAGAGAGAGACAGGTAAACAGACAGACAGGTAGAGAGAGAGACAGGTAAACAGACAGACAGGTAGAGAGAGAGACAGGTTAATAGACAGGTAGAGAGAGAGACAGGTAAACGGACAGGTAGAGAGAGAGACAGGTAAACAGACAGACAGGTAGAGAGAGAGACAGGTTAATAGACAGGTAGAGAGAGAGACAGGTAAACAGACAGGTAGAGAGAGAGACAGGTAAACGGACAGGTAGAGAGAGAGACAGGTTGACAGACAGGTAGAGAGAGAGACAAGTAAACAGACAGACAGGTAGAGAGAGAGACAGGTTGACAGACAGGTAGAGAGAGAGACAGGTAAACAGACAGACAGGTAGAGAGAGAGACAGGTAAACAGACAGACAGGTAGAGAGAGAGACAGGTTAATAGACAGGTAGAGAGAGAGACAGGTAAACAGACAGGTAGAGAGAGAGACAGGTAAACGGACAGGTAGAGAGAGAGACAGGTAAACAGACAGACAGGTAGAGAGAGAGACAGGTTAATAGACAGGTAGAGAGAGAGACAGGTAAACAGACAGGTAGAGAGAGAGACAGGTAAACGGACAGGTAGAGAGAGAGACAGGTAAACAGACAGACAGGTAGAGAGAGAGACAGGTAAACAGACAGACAGGTAGAGAGAGAGACAGGTAAACAGACAGACAGGTAGAGAGAGAGACAGGTTAATAGACAGGTAGAGAGAGAGACAGGTAAACAGACAGACAGGTAGAGAGAGAGACAGGTAAACGGACAGGTAGAGAGAGAGACAGGTAAACAGACAGACAGGTAGAGAGAGAGACAGGTAAACAGACAGGTAGAGAGAGAGACAGGTAAACGGACAGGTAGAGAGAGAGACAGGTAAACAGACAGGTAGAGAGAGAGACAGGTAAACGGACAGGTAGAGAGAGAGACAGGTTAACAGACAGACAGGTAGAGAGAGAGACAGGTTAAAAGACAGACAGGTAAACAGACAGGTAGAGAGAGAGACAGGTAAACGGACAGGTAGAGAGAGAGACAGGTAAACAGACAGACAGGTAGAGAGAGAGACAGGTAAACAGACAGGTAGAGAGAGAGACAGGTAAATGGACAGGTAGAGAGAGAGACAGGTTAACAGACAGACAGGTAGAGAGAGAGACAGGTTAAAAGACAGACAGGTAAACAGACAGGTAGAGAGAGAGACAGGTAAACGGACAGGTAGAGAGAGAGACAGGTAAACAGACAGACAGGTAGAGAGAGAGACAGGTTAATAGACAGGTAGAGAGAGAGACAGGTAAACAGACAGGTAGAGAGAGAGACAGGTAAACGGACAGGTAGAGAGAGAGACAGGTAAACAGACAGACAGGTAGAGAGAGAGACAGGTAAACAGACAGACAGGTAGAGAGAGAGACAGGTAAACAGACAGACAGGTAGAGAGAGAGACAGGTTAATAGACAGGTAGAGAGAGAGACAGGTAAACAGACAGACAGGTAGAGAGAGAGACAGGTAAACGGACAGGTAGAGAGAGAGACAGGTAAACAGACAGACAGGTAGAGAGAGAGACAGGTAAACAGACAGGTAGAGAGAGAGACAGGTAAACGGACAGGTAGAGAGAGAGACAGGTAAACAGACAGGTAGAGAGAGAGACAGGTAAACGGACAGGTAGAGAGAGAGACAGGTTAACAGACAGACAGGTAGAGAGAGAGACAGGTTAAAAGACAGACAGGTAAACAGACAGGTAGAGAGAGAGACAGGTAAACGGACAGGTAGAGAGAGAGACAGGTAAACAGACAGACAGGTAGAGAGAGAGACAGGTAAACAGACAGGTAGAGAGAGAGACAGGTAAATGGACAGGTAGAGAGAGAGACAGGTTAACAGACAGACAGGTAGAGAGAGAGACAGGTTAAAAGACAGACAGGTAAACAGACAGGTAGAGAGAGAGACAGGTAAACGGACAGGTAGAGAGAGAGACAGGTAAACAGACAGACAGGTAGAGAGAGAGACAGGTTAAAAGACAGACAGGTAAACAGACAGGTAGAGAGAGAGACAGGTAAACAGACAGACAGGTTAACAGACAGACAGGTAAACAGACAGACAGACAGGTAGATCACCTCTATGTTGTGCAGGTAGTTCCCTTTGCAGCGCAGCTGTTCCAGCAGCAGGTGGCGTTCTTTGGATCCAGTGGGAAGCGTGCTGGCAGCGACCACTTCCTGTTGATCGGCGTGTTTCCTCAGCAGGTGGCGAGCAATCTTTACCTGTGGCCGGCGGCAGAACACACAGTAATGTTTCTTATTCCACCGCCGCTTCCCGCCGCTCCACGTCCTCTTCACCGTCACACCCTCCTTCTTCTCTTCCTGGCCCCGCCTCTTCTCCTTTTGACCACGCCTCTTCTCTGTTGGACCACGCCCCTTGTCTACAGGGCCCCGCCTCTTCCCTCTCTGGCCCCGCCTCCCTACGGTGATGGCAGCGAGGCGGCGGGGCCGGCGGCCGGTGAGCTTTGCTGGCTCTTCGTTAGGAGAGGAGGTCCGGTCAGCGGCGTGGATCTCTGTCTTGTTCGCCATGGCAACCTCAGTGTGGGTCTCCATGGTGACAGAGACCTGCTGATCAAACACAGATAAACGCTGTGATGCAGACAGGTGATATTACTTCAGGAAAGAAGCAGAAATCAGAGGTGTTGGCTGATGCAGACGAGAGATTTAGTTTAAAATAATCTGGATTATTTGAAATTCTTGGACATTGTGACGCAACAATAACTGAATGTAATGAAAGCAGGAGAGACGTTTAATATGTGAGGTCCCAGTTAACAGCTTCTCTGCTGCTCTGATAGTTCATTAACAGCTTCTCTACCGCTCCGATAGTTCGTTAACAGCTTCTCTGCCACTCTAGTAGTTCGTTAACAGCTTCTCTGCCGCTCTGATAGTTCGTTAACAGCTTCTCTGCCACTCTAGTAGTTCGTTAACAGCTTCTCTGCTGCTCTGATAGTTCGTTAACAGCTTCTCTGCCACTCTAGTAGTTCGTTAACAGCTTCTCTGCTGCTCTGATAGTTCGTTAACAGCTTCTCTGCCACTCTAGTAGTTCGTTAACAGCTTCTCTGCCGCTCTGATAGTTCGTTAACAGCTTCTCTGCCGCTCTGATAGTTCGTTAACAGCTTCTCTGCCACTCTAGTAGTTCGTTAACAGCTTCTCTGCCGCTCTGATAGTTTGTTAACAGCTTCTCTGCCACTCTAGTAGTTCATTAACAGCTTCTCTGCCGCTCCGATAGTTCGTTAACAGCTTCTCTGCCGCTCTGATAGTTCGTTAACAGCTTCTCTGCCACTCTAGTAGTTCATTAACAGCTTCTCTGCCACTCTAGTAGTTCATTAACAGCTTCTCTGCCGCTCTGATAGTTCGTTAACAGCTTCTCTGCCGCTCCAATAGTTCGTTAACAGCTTCTCTGCCACTCTAGTAGTTCGTTAACAGCTTCTCTGCCGCTCTGATAGTTCGTTAACAGCTTCTCTGCCGCTCTGATAGTTCGTTAACAGCTTCTCTGCCACTCTAGTAGTTCGTTAACAGCTTCTCTGCCGCTCTGATAGTTTGTTAACAGCTTCTCTGCCACTCTGATAGTTTGTTAACAGCTTCTCTGCCGCTCTAGTAGTTCATTAACAGCTGTAGAGCTGATGATATAATGTGAAGAGGCTTTCTGTCTGTACTGTTGTGTTCAGCCTGTATAGTCTGTAAGACAGTGTGTTGCGATGCAGAACGTTGCAAAGTAAACTGGTCGCTGGTTTTTCACTTTGTCTGTTTCTTTTTTCTCCCCACACACACAAACCACAGTGAGTCTCTGCTGAATTCAGAGTTCAACACAGACGCAGCAGATTGATCGATCAGCCTTCACATTAATATCTGTCAGCTTAAAGTTTCACTGCAGAAACACAACAACACGCTTCATTAATATTCAACAATCACTTCTTCACTTCGGCCTCAAACACTCACTAAACCATCTTTATTCAGGTAAAATGATGACTTCAAGAGCCACAAACCCTGGTGACTGGAAGAGTCAACATGTTTACTGGGTACAGATATTTATTGATAAACTGATCATTAGATCAGCTGTGTGCTGCATCAATTTAAATAAAGTATAATAGAAAACAATTAAAAACAACAGAATCTGTATTGATGCTGCAGATGTAAGCGAGCCAACAGACACTAAATAACTGTTTTCTGAATGAAGTCTGGCATGTTTCTGCGTCTCAGAGTTACAGATACCGACTGATCGATGGGGAAACTTATTGATAACATGGACAGACAGTGAGTCGAGGTCAGTCAGCGGACAGCAGACCAACAGAGGAGGGCGTGTCCGATAATGGAAGCGTGTTTACCTTCTGACTACATGCTAAAAGCTAGCGGGAGAAGCTAACTAGCATCGTCGCTGTTAGCCTCTGAGAGCTAACGTGCTGCTAGCTAACAGACGATGTTATGAAACCGAACCGGGTCAGAACCAGAACCAGAAGCAGCAGAGCCTCCTGCAGGACTCTGATTACACCTGAAACAGCCTCACCTGCTAACAGCTCGCTGCTGCTCCTCTTCTTCTTCTTCTTCTTCTTCTTTTTCGTTCTTCTTCTTCTTCTGTTTCCTGTCTGATGGCGGCAGCCAGCGTTGAGGCGCATTACCGCCGCCTGCTGTGTTGGAGTGTGAACCAGAGTTATCGATCCCCTTAAATACACAATGTGTAATTTCAGCCTCTAGGAGTCTCAATCAAATCAATAACAACAGACGGGTGATGACGGTGTGAAGCAGCAAGGGATCATGGGAGTTGTTGTCTTTATTGTTAGACAACCAGCTTCTTCAGGGTCGGATCTCTCCAGTGTTCATCGTTCAGGATCTTTTTACCCACAGAGGTCTCCTCCTCTCTAAAACAAATAAACCTGGTGGTTAAAACTGGTAAAAAATACTGAATAAAGTAGTTTCATGTTAAAAATCAGTGTTTCTCTGACGCTGTTTGGCGAACGCCGGACTTCCTTGAAGGGCTGCTAGCTGAGCTGCTGCTAACGTTTGCTCAGCTTGTTTCTCTGCTCTATGTATACGTTATGTATGTAATATGTATCATAAAATTGTGGCTTAAAACTGAATAAAAGTCAATATATAACAGTTTCTGTCGAATTATCCTGTGTGTTTACTCTTTGGTAGAGGAGCTATGACGCCGTTGACAGGAGACCAAATGAAACGGACCGTTAACTTGATTAAATTATGGATTTCTCTGGTTTGAACATTGCTGGAAACATTTGGGAAAATATAAGTACACAACTCAACACAATTTATAACACAGGTCTAGTTGTTTTTATAGACATTTTGATGCGGAAAAGTTACACACTATAGCTTTAACAGGAACAGTCTCAGTGCTGTGGTCTGAATCCTGACTGGAAGACATCAAAACGCTTGTTTAGAGACAAATGAGCCTGTAGTTGCTCAGTAGTGAAGTATCTAGATTGTTCTTTAAGAGGCTTGATGACGGCAGTTTTCAGGGAAGAACCTGAGAGAAGAGATGTGTTGATAATCTGTAGAAGTTAGAAACAGTTTAAATAAACCTGCAGGCAGAATATCAAAGCAGCAGGATTTCACTTGTTTATAATGTCCTCCAGGTTTTTATCGTTGATCTGATATAATTGTTTTGTACTACTCAAATTGATTTTAAGTGGACACAGGGACAACACACATCCTGCAGCTGATATGGAGGCACTGACTGTTTGTCTAATGTTCTGAATTTTGTCAGTGAAGAAGGAGGTAAATTCATTGCAGGTCCTGGGGTCCATTTCACAAAGCAGGTTTAGTGAAAACTCAGAGTCTGTTAACCCTGAAATGAGGGAAACTCTGAGTTTTCCATTTCAAAAAGGGAGGTAACTCAAACCAGAGAAAGAGGGATAACTCTAGCCTGTTTCACAGAGAGGGGTAACTTAAGCTCTTGGTCAGTTACCGTAGTAACAGACTCTATGAACCTAACCTGGTTGGGACCAGGTTTTTCTCAATGAACCGTGAGTTTCTCTCAGTCTCCGCCCTCTTTCAGAGCCACACACTCCATTTGATTTCCTCATTCATTCAGTCAGCAGGCGAGTTTTGGCGTAGCCTAGTTCTGCCGTCTGTCATTTAAAACAATCATTTAAAAAAATCAGAGTCAGTATATTAGAAGTCCATTAGGCACAGTAGGTGGCGACTTTTTCACTAACATGGCATGTCCTTTTGATAACGATCTCGTGGATGAAGGTGCAGCATTACTGCGCAGAGAATTAAATATTCGTCAAGAGATGGTTATCAGACCACGCATAGATGTTCTAGCATTTCCAGACAATTATCTTTTTGAGCGGTACCGTTTCACGTCACAGTCCATCATCTACATACACAACCTAATCCGTCCTTACATTTGCAACATTACCAATCGTAGTCATGCTCTCACATCCCAGCAGATATTGTGTGTTACGCTGCGTTTCTTTGCAAACGGAAGTTTTTTGTACAGTGTCGGGGCCAGCCACTGGCCTTCCTAAATTCTGGCTTAGGGCCAGCTCCTCCACCTCCCTTAGAGGTGGCGGTGCTGGACCACCACCCGTTTTACGGGCATCTGCCTTCTTTCTGTTGGCTGAGTAGAAGTCTGTGTTAGTTTAAATAGGATTAATTATTTAACAGAACATGATGTAGATGAGAAGACATTTATGTGTGTGAAACCAGCATTATGTTGGGGATAAAACAACTGCTCAGTCAAACAGCCACTTAATATTTACTTACCAGAGACAACCTTAACCTTAGTGGGTGCAGTGGCATCAATAACATTTGTAATTTTAGAGGGCCTACATGTAACCTGTGAGGCCTGACCACGAGGTGCTTTGTTCCTTTGTTTCCCCCGAGACAAAGGTATAGCGCCAAAAATGCTGCTTACAGACAATGGGAGTCCATTGCAAACTCCATTTCCAAGGATGCTTTGCGATTTTCACACCTCAGCAGGGAGCAGTTAACATACAGTCTCATTGGCGGAGACGCTCCTGCACGGCGGAGACGCTCCTGCACAGTGGAGCGTCCTGATGACGCAGCCGTGACATCATCGCCCCTTTAAAAGCTGAACGTGCCCTGAAGCACACGCCTTTCCCATGTCACTGAGCTAGGGGGTAACTCCTGTTCCTCTGTGAGTCAGCTTGACTAAAGGGGGTACCCCACGCACGTGTTTTCCCTTCATCGAAGACTCCCCTCGCCGGACGGGACGAGACTTCGCCCGTGTTCACCCGAACACATTCCCGGATCCGAGAGAGACCGCTGCTGCAACCAGCGTCCTCAAATTCCCTCGAGACGGAAGAAAAACTTCTTCACCGAGTCGACTCTGCTGTTCTCTCCGCCACGCAGCTGAGAGCCAGCTGCCGTGCTTTGCGCCGACCGTGCGAGAACAGCCACCGTCTGCATCCGAGCCCAGGACAAAGCCGGACATAACGACGGATTACACACAAACCCAGCTCGCTTTCTGAAGCGACCAAGTAAGAGGCATAAGTCTGGGCAGAGGCAGTGTTAGTTGTGTGTTCCTATCAGCATCAGTTGCTGTTGTTTAGCATTTAGCTTTTTAGCTTTATTGCTATTGTTTGTTGTGCTGTTGACGGACCGCCGAGTCCATTTTTCTCTGTTTACTCTGAGGAGTATTTTAAGTTTGCTGCCTGTTTAGTTGTGTTCACCACGCTAGACTGTTTTGTGTTTGTCCCGCTCGGGACTACCGCTGTGTTTGTGCCATCGTGAGTCAGAAAGTAAGTTGTTTTGTCGATCAGAAACCAGACAACGTGCGTTACAGACTGCCGTCCGTACGCGCACTGTCTGTGGACAAAGGATCCGCTTCTCTTCCTCTTACGATCGCTTTCTCTCCTTCTTCCCTTTCTTGCGACTAACACACACACACGCGCGCACACACACACATACACACACCGGCATCTTTTGCACATCTGATGGTCAGATAACGTCGGACAAAGCTTCGCTTTGTCTTTCCTTATCCGCCATCAGACACGTGTGTTTTTCACAGTAGTGGGTGAGTGCGAGACGCCGACCGCCAGGCGGCGCCGTCTTGCTTCTGTCTAACCAAGACACCGCCACATTTCTGCCATCCGGTTCTCGTGCGACATGACTTCCTCCCATAGTCACGTTCGCGTCGCAGACCGACGACATCACGTCAGGCCCCGTCGCCATCTTGTCACACACACACACACGCATTCCCCTGCATGTGTTCAACCCTGTACATAGCTGTTTGTGTTTTGTTTGGTAGGATTAGATTTTAGGATAGTTGTTTATTGAATGAAGCATTTGTTAACTTTGTTAATTTTGCTAAGTTTAATAAACACTGTTATATCTTTAAGTTCTTCTGTCATTATTGTGTGTAATATTGTGAAAAGTGGCTGATTGAAGGAGTCAGAGCTCGAATTCACCCTTCTTTGTTCACCCTTGAGTGTTGATATCTCTCAGATATTAACATTCTAGGTGAACTCCTTTTATGAGACTACCTTGTTTGGTTATTGGTCCCGGTTTCCGGGTGGTGCCCCGTATTTGTTAATTCATATTAATAATTCTATTAATTGTCATAATTAGTTAATTATCCTTGATAATTGATAATTATTGCAAATAATCAACTGTGTTCCTCATAGATCAAACAGTTGGTGCCCGAATTATTAAGGTTAACAATATCTAATTATCATAATTCATAATTATGAATTATTATCTATGATAATTATGAATTATTGCTAATAACCAAACGCACTACTGCCCGACCCAACAACTATAACTAGTCAATACAGACAGTCAGAAGTTCATTAAGGTCATCAGAAAGGTTTTACAGTATTTAGGAGGCCTGTAGATATTTAGTAAAAATAAATAAATATAACTCTAGAGACACATATTCAAAGGAATCAAAGTTTCCATGAAACATGTGTTTACATTGGAGGAATCATTAAAGTAAATGGCAGCTTCACCTCCGTTCTGATGCACTCTAACTTCACTAACTAAACAATCAGAACAACTATAGAAACAACAAAGCGTTTGGTCTTTTTAAACAGAACGTTGTACGTGTTTATGTGTGTGTATAAGTAAGTGTTGTGTGTGTTTACAGCAGGTCTCAACAGGCCTGACAGCAGATCTACGTCAGCAGATGGAAACATGATCCTTCATGTTCTCTGTAACTGAAATAAACAAAGTGTCTCCACATGTTTCAGCTCAATGTGTTTAAATTAAATCATTAAGTATAAAAATCAGCTTGATTATCACAATCTATCAGTAATATGTCATATTTTAATATTTAGTTTCCTGACTTTATAAACAGAAATATAAACAATGAAAAACTCACTTATATTATATATTTATAAATTTATTTGTCAGCAGATTAAACATCATAAAGTCTTAAAATATGTGGAAGTCTGAACATGAAGAATTCGTCCTTTTTTCTGTTTGTTATAATCAGACGAGCAGAACAATGGAGTCAGATTTCACTATGACATCATCACCTCAACACACCTCTACCTGACTGAACTATGACATCATCACCTCACTGACAGAGAGACGCAGTAAATGATGTTATTCAGTCTGTAATAAAAATCCAAACTAAAACTAATTTAATTCCTTCTGGAAGATAAATGTTGGTCTCACAGATTAAATCTAACAATTGTAGCTGCAACGTTAGTTTGTCTGAAGTTAAAGTGAAGCTTCATGTTTTTACTGACAGAACAGCAGCGCTGCCTTTGGACTCCACATTCACACACATCACCACATTCACACACATCACCACATTCACACACATACACATGGATCAAAATGAACTTCAGTCTGTATTAAATCATATATCTAAATGCTGCGGAGACGTCAGAGCCGGCGGTGAATCAGCTGCAGATCAGTTCATGGATCACGTTCTCCTGGGATGACCACATGTTGACCAGCCGATCATCTCAGGAGTCGGGCTGCTAGCGGCTGGTCTCACCCGGCCAGCGGCTCCCAAACATCTCCCAGAACATCCCAGCAGGTTTACAGACTGGATTTACTGGGATAAACTGGCCACATGTTGGAATCTACATGTTACTTTACAGCCTGAAAACATATTAAAACTTAATGAAGTGACATATTAACAGTCCTACAGCGAATATTATAACAGCTGTTAGCCTTAGTATCTCCTCCATGCTGGTTGGTCGGGTTGTGACCTTTCCAACGCTTTGCATTGTGGGATACAGCGAGGTGGACTGGTCAGATTAATACTGGAGATTTTTAAGAATCAGTTTGACATCGGGGTACTTTTGGCATTCTGCTGACTTTGCTCTTGTTTGAATACTGTGAACTACATGTGACATGTGGACCATATCAGTACTGGTGGTATAGTGGGATGTTCCCAGTGCAGCCTGTGTCTCCACCTCTTCCTGTTACAGCGTCTGAGTTTCCTGCAGTTAAACAGAGACAACTGTTATTCTCTTCACTGGTGAGTCAGCTGTTTCATAAAGAAGGGCTTCTTCACCAGTTATCCCAGTAACCCCGTCCAGTCTCCATTATGGCCCAGTCCGGTCCCCGTTATGACCCAGTCCAGTCTCCATTATGGCCCAGTCCGGTCCCCGTTATGACCCAGTCCAGTCTCCATTATGGCCCAGTCTGGTCTCCATTATGACCCAGTCCGGTCCCCGTTATGACCCAGTCCAGTCTCCATTATGGCCCAGTCTGGTCTCCATTATGACCCAGTCCGGTCCCCATTATGGCCCAGTTCGGTCTCGATTATGACCCAGTCCGGTCCACATTATGACCCAGTCCGCTCCCCATTATGAACCAATCCAGTCTCCATTATGACCCAGTCCAGTCCCCGTTATGACCCAGTCCAGACCCCGTTATGACCCAGCCCAGTCCCCGTTATGACCCAGTCCGGTCCCCATTATGACCCAGTCCGGTCCCCATTATGACCCAGTCCGGTCCCCATTATGACCCAGTCCAGTCTTGATTATGACCCAGTCCAGTCCCCGTTATGACCCAGCCCAGTCCCCGTTATGACCCAGCCCAGTCCCCGTTATGACCCAGTCCGGTCCCCATTATGACCCAGTCCGGTCCCCATTATGACCCTGTCCAGTCCCCATTATGACCCAGTCCGCTCCCCATTATGAACCAATCCAGTCTCCATTATGACCCAGTCCAGTCCCCGTTATGACCCAGTCCAGTCCCCGTTATGACCCAGTCCAGTCCCCATTATGACCCAGTCCGGTCTCCATTATGAACCAATACAGTCTCCATTATGACCCAGTCCGGTCTCCATTATGACCCAGTCCAGTCCCCGTTATGACCCAGTCCGGTCCCCTTTATGACCCAGTCCAGTCCCCATTATGACCCAGTCCGGTCTCCATTATGACCCAGTCCAGTCTTGATTATGACCCAGTCCGCTCCCCATTATGAACCAATCCAGTCTCCATTATGACCCAGTCCAGTCCCCGTTATGACCCAGTCCAGTCCCCGTTATGACCCAGTCCAGTCCCCATTATGACCCAGTCCGGTCTCCATTATGAACCAATCCAGTCTCCATTATGACCCAGTCCGGTCTCCATTATGACCCAGTCCAGTCCCCGTTATGACCCAGTCCGGTCCCCTTTATGACCCAGTCCAGTCCCCATTATGACCCAGTCTGGTCTCCATTATGACCCAGTCCAGTCCCCATTATGACCCAGTCCGGTCCCCATTATGACCCAGTCTGGTCTCCATTATGACCCAGTCCAGTCCCCATTATGACCCAGTCCGGTCCCCATTATGACCCAGTCTGGTCTCCATTATGACCCAGTCCAGTCCCCATTATGACCCAGTCCGGTCCCCATTATGACCACCCGTTACAGACTGACAGATGGAAGCTGCTCTTTCTGAGAATTATTTATTATTTTAGTCTTGTAAATTTACATATGAACTGTGGAAATATGTTAATGATTTTATAGTTGAGACATTTTCTCAGATATTTCTTTTTACTATAGAAATATTAAACTTGGTTGCCATGGTTACAGTGACAGACGATAGTGCATTAAATGATGTGACTGTAGTGTGAGCTGCTGTTCACACTGAAACCACATCTATAAAACAGGTTGAAGATGGATCAGCCTGATTGGTTGTTACGTCACAGTCAATCAATAAATCTTATATTTGATGATGATGCGTTTTTCTTTATTAATCTCATTTTACACTTTCACAAATGTAAAATACAAACAAAAAACTCAATTCTTTGTATTTCAGAGGGAACAATAAACAATCTAAACAAACATTATATTTAACATTGTTTAAGTTAAACTGAGTCTTCATCAGATTTGTTTGTTGTTTGTTGTCTTTTTCTGTTTGACGCTACTTTCACGTGTGAGCACGTGACTGCTGTTTTCCTCTGATACTGTGTGATGAAGGTCTGAAACACAGATAAAAATAACCACTCTGTTTCTGTACTGACGTCAGCAGATGGGGGCGGGGCCGGGCCGGGGGAGCGGCTCGCGCTGATAAAAGCTCCTCGTGTCAGTCTGCACAGTGAGGATCTCGTGACGACGTCATGGACGGACTACAGGTGAGTCCTGACTGTTACCTGTTACTGCAGCTGGTTAGCATGTTGTTAGCATGTTGTTAGCATGTTGTTAGCATGTTGTTAGCAGACGGTGGTGCGTTCAGGTCCAGTCAGACAGAACTTAATCTCTTTTAAAGAGTCTCCGACGTCCAGAGGTGGAAGACGTACTCAGATACTTTACTGCAGTAAAAGTACATAAGTATTATGAGCTTGATGTAGTTAAAGTATTGCAGTAAAAGTACATAAGTATTATGAGCTTGATGTAGTTAAAATACTGCAGTAAAAGTACATAAGTATTATGAGCTTGATGTAGTTAAAGTATTGCAGTAAAAGTACATAAGTATTATGAGCTTGATGTAGTTAAAGTATTGCAGTAAAAGTACATAAGTATTATGAGCTTGATGTAGTTAAAGTATTGCAGTAAAAGTACATAAGTATTATGAGCTTGATGTAGTTAAAGTATTGCAGTAAAAGTAGTGGTTTGGTCCCTCTGACTGATATATTATTATATATGACATCATTAGATTATTAATAGTGAAGCATCAGTGTTAGAGCAGCATGTTACTGTTGTAGCTGCTGGAGGTGGAGCTAGTTTACACTACTTTATATACAGTTAGCTAGTTTAGTCCAGTGGTTCCCAACCTAGGGGTCGGGCCCCTCCAAAGGGTCAGCAGATAAATCTGAGGGGTGGTGAGATGATTAATGGGAGAGGAAAGAAGAAAAAACAAAGTTCTGATACACAAATCTGTTTTCAGTTTTTGGACTTTTTCTCTAATCTTTGATGTTAACAACTCATAGACATGTGAAATGTGACCCAGACTACACAGTCTACGTGTTTATTAGAGGTGAGACGCCTGAATGCAGCATGCCTGCGCATGTGTGTGTGTGTGTGTGTGTATGTGTGTGTGTGTGTGTATGTGTGTGTGTGTGTATGTGTGTGTGTGTTGTGGGGCGGGGCTTCCTCAGGTATGCAGACGTGTCTCAGTGACGTGTCAGAGTGGTTTCTGGTTGCTAGGAGACAGAAACAGCTGACAGTGTTAACAGTTTATTTGCAGTTTAAAGTTGCAGAACAGATCTTTATCAGGACCAGGACTGATCCAGAACTGATCCAGAACTGATCCAGAACTAGTCCAGGACGTTGCGTTCACACTAAACAGGATGTGAAAAGGAAAAAGTTTGGATTTATAAAAACACAGCTGTACAGAAACTCTGTTGTACAAACATGTTCTTAAAGAACTGCAGAACAGAGTTTTAATAAATATAATAAATTAATATTAGTTCTAATTATTGCTGTGTGATGACTGTGATTTATAACAGGAGAGAAACGTGCTCATGTGACCTCAGGTCAGGTGTGACTGATAAATTATCAATCATAAATTATCTATCAATGACAAAGGACGACAGAGGTGAAAGGTCATCTCCTGTGGATAAACAGCAGCATCATGTTAAGGTTAACGAGTACTGGAGAGATTTTTACTGGCAATTAAACACAGAAACACCAACGTTAATAGAAACACGGTGAAATTAATCCAGGTTGAATAACATCCGGCCACATGGAACCAGCTCAGCTCTCATGTGCTTCACATGTTGGTGAACATACATCCAGAGCTGCTGCTGCTCAGTGCAGGTCCAAATGTATGACAGCAGGGGGCGGAGTCACATATAACCTTTAACCATGTTTTATTCATTTCATTATTTAATGGCGCTTTTCAGCTTGAGGTTTGGATCCTTCGCACCTGAACCAGATCTCAGATCAGCTGTTGGACTCTCTGACCTGACTGTGTCGTGTTTGTTTGTAGGTGATCACGTGTGTTCTGCTGGTGGTGACCTCTGACCTCAGCGCTGCTCAGCAGGTGTCTGCAGACTGTTCCACATGTCCTCCAGGTAACCATCTGCAGACACGTCCCGCATGAACCACAGAAGAAGAAACTGACTCACATGTGTGAACGTGTTTCATGTCTCATTTGTTTCATGTGTTTCACGTTTCATGTGTTTCATATGTTTCACATGTTTCACGTGTTTCACATGTTTCACGTGTTTCACATGTTTCACGTTTCATTTGTTTCATGTGTTTCACATGTTTCACGTGTTTCATATGTTTCACATGTTTCACGTGTTTCATGTTACATTTGTTTCATTTGTTTCATGTGTTTCACATGTTTCACGTGTTTCACATGTTTCACATGTTTCATGTGTTTCACATGTTTCACATGTTTCACATGTTTCACGTTATATTTGTTTCATGTGTTTCACGTGTTTCACGTGTTTCACATGTTTCACATGTTTCACGTTACATTTGTTTCATATGTTTCACGTGTTTCACGTGTTTCACATGTTTCACATGTTTCACATGTTTCACGTTACATTTGTTTCATATGTTTCACATGTTTCACGTGTTTCACATGTTTCACGTTACATTTGTTTCATGTGTTTCACATGTTTCACATGTTTCACGTTACATTTGTTTCATATGTTTCACATGTTTCACGTGTTTCACATGTTTCACGTTACATTTGTTTCATGTGTTTCACATGTTTCACATTTCATTTGTTTCATGTGTTTCACGTGTTTCACATTTCATTTGTTTCATGTGTTTCACGTGTTTCACGTGTTTCACGTTTCACATGTTTCACATGTTTCACATGTTTCACGTTACATTTGTTTCATATGTTTCACATGTTTCACGTGTTTCACATGTTTCACGTTACATTTGTTTCATGTGTTTCACGTTTCACATTTCATTTGTTTCACGTGTTTCACGTGTTTCACGTGTTTCACATGTTTCACATGTTTCACATGTTTCACGTTACATTTGTTTCATATGTTTCACATGTTTCACGTGTTTCACATGTTTCACGTTACATTTGTTTCACGTGTTTCACATGTTTCACGTTACATTTGTTTCATGTGTTTCACATGTTTCACATTTCATTTGTTTCATGTGTTTCACGTGTTTCACATTTCATTTGTTTCATGTGTTTCACGTGTTTCACATGTTTCACATGTTTCAAATGTTTCACGTTACATTTGTTTCATGTGTTTCACATGTTTCACGTTACATTTGTTTCATGTGTTTCACATGTTTCACGTTGCATTTGTTTCATGTGTTTCACATGTTTCACGTTACATTTGTTTCATGTGTTTCACATGTTTCACGTTGCATTTGTTTCATGTGTTTCACATGTTTCACGTTGCATTTGTTTCGCGTGTTTCACATGTTTCACATGTTTCACATGTTTCACGTTACATTTGTTTCATATGTTTCACATGTTTCACGTGTTTCACATGTTTCACGTTACATTTGTTTCATGTGTTTCACATGTTTCACATTTCATTTGTTTCATGTGTTTCACATGTTTCACATTTCATTTGTTTCATGTGTTTCACGTGTTTCACATGTTTCACATGTTTCAAATGTTTCACGTTACATTTGTTTCATGTGTTTCACATGTTTCACGTTACATTTGTTTCATGTGTTTCACATGTTTCACGTGTTTCACATGTTTCACATGTTTCACGTTACATTTGTTTCATGTGTTTCACATGTTTCACGTGTTTCACGTGTTTCACATGTTTCACATGTTTCACGTTACATTTGTTTCATGTGTTTCACATGTTTCACGTGTTTCACGTGTTTCACATGTTTCACGTTACATTTGTTTCATGTGTTTCACATGTTTCACATTTCATTTGTTTCATGTGTTTCACATGTTTCACATTTCATTTGTTTCATGTGTTTCACGTGTTTCACATGTTTCAAATGTTTCACGTTACATTTGTTTCATGTGTTTCACATGTTTCACGTTACATTTGTTTCATGTGTTTCACATGTTTCACGTGTTTCACATGTTTCACATGTTTCACGTGTTTCATGTTACATTTGTTTCATTTGTTTCATGTGTTTCACATGTTTCACGTTACATTTGTTTCATGTGTTTCACATGTTTCACGTGTTTCACATGTTTCAAATGTTTCACGTTACATTTGTTTCATGTGTTTCACATGTTTCACGTTACATTTGTTTCATGTGTTTCACATGTTTCACGTGTTTCACATGTTTCACATGTTTCACGTTACATTTGTTTCATGTGTTTCACGTTTCACGTGTTTCACGTTTCACATGTTTCACGTTTCACATGTTTCACATGTTTCACGTTACGTTTGTTTCATGTGTTTCACGTTTCACGTGTTTCACATGTTTCACATGTTTCACGTTTCACGTGTTTCACATGTTTCACATGTTTCACGTTTCATTTGTTTCATGTGTTTCACATGTTTCACGTGTTTCATATGTTTCACATGTTTCACGTGTTTCATGTTACATTTGTTTCATGTGTTTCACATGTTTCACATGTTTCACATGTTTCACGTGTTTCACGTTACATTTGTTTCATGTGTTTCATGTGTTTCATGTGTTTCACATGTTTCACGTTACATTTGTTTCATATGTTTCACATGTTTCACGTGTTTCACATGTTTCACGTTACATTTGTTTCATGTGTTTCACATGTTTCACATTTCATTTGTTTCATGTGTTTCACGTGTTTCACATTTCATTTGTTTCATGTGTTTCACGTGTTTCACATGTTTCACATGTTTCACGTGTTTCACATGTTTCACGTGTTTCACATGTTTCACGTGTTTCACGTGTTTCACATGTTTCACATGTTTCACATGTTTCACGTTACATTTGTTTCATGTGTTTCACATGTTTCACGTTACATTTGTTTCATGTGTTTCACATGTTTCACGTTGCATTTGTTTCGCGTGTTTCACATGTTTCACATGTTTCACGTTACATTTGTTTCATGTGTTTCACATGTTTCACGTTACGTTTGTTTCATGTGTTTCACGTTTCACGTGTTTCACGTTTCACATGTTTCACGTTTCATTTGTTTCATGTGTTTCAAATGTTTCACGTTGCATTTGTTTCGCGTGTTTCACATGTTTCACATGTTTCACGTTACATTTGTTTCATGTGTTTCACGTGTTTCACATGTTTCACGTTACATTTGTTTCATGTGTTTCACGTGTTTCACATGTTTCACGTTACATTTGTTTCATGTGTTTCACGTGTTTCACATGTTTCACATGTTTCACGTTTCATTTGTTTCATGTGTTTCACGTGTTTCACATGTTTCACATGTTTCACGTTTCATTTGTTTCACGTGTTTCACATGTTTCACGTTACATTTGTTTCATGTGTTTCACATGTTTCACGTTACGTTTGTTTCATGTGTTTCACATGTTTCACGTTTCACATGTTTCACGTTACATTTGTTTCATGTGTTTCACATGTTTCACGTTACATTTGTTTCATGTGTTTCACATGTTTCACGTGTTTCACATGTTTCACATGTTTCACCTTTCATTTGTTTCATGTGTTTCACGTGTTTCACATGTTTCACGTTACGTTTGTTTCATGTGTTACTATTCAGGTTACTATGTGGAGCAGAACTGCAGTATGGAGGCTGACGGGAGGTTAATAGGAGTCCTCTGTAAACTCTGCAGACAGTGTTCAGGTAAACACAACATATCAGTCCTCTGACATCATGTGACCCTCTGACATCATGTTACCCTCTGACATCATGTGACCCTCTGACATCATGTGATCCTCTGATGTCATGTGATCAGATTTGTCTTCTGAATGTTCTGTGTGCAGCTGCTCAGAGCATCCAGACACTTAAACCAAACCAGAACTCCAGCTGTTGTTTGGACTTTAGAGACGCGAGTCATCAACTCTCACTGTGATTGGCTCAGAAGCTCGACACAGTCTGCCGGTCGCACCTCGACCAATCAGAGCTCTCTGTCTTACATGCTGTTTGTACAGGATGAAACCAAAGAATGTGATTTCCTGTGAGTCATCTCTGCAGTGTTTGTTTCTGTCTCTGCAGAGATCACTAACAGCTGCAATCAGTAATCAATCCGTGAATCAATAATCAATCATTTAGATGTTTGATCTGCAGAAAGTTCATCAGTTTTCAGTTTTCAGTTGCGATGCAGTTGGAGATGTTCACATTTCATCATTAAGATGGAAAGTTTATTCTTGACTTTTGGAAACATTATCTCACCTCCAGGTCCATTTAGTAGCTGTTCTGGAGCTTTCTGTCATATCACATGGTCTTCCTCAGCAGGTTGTTGCTCAGTTGTCATCAAACAAGATGTTTAAAAGTCATTTTTATGAGAACTTGAAGGATTTCTTGTCACAGTTGGCTCTAAAAGTTGAGATTAAACATTAAAGTAAAAATGACAGCAAGGTTCCCTTTAGTGGTTGGTGTGAAGCTTTTTATCAGATTACATGGTCTTCGTCTGCAGATGTCCTTTGGAGTCATTGACTATGTTTTCATGCACATTCGTATTCTACTATTATTCCAAATATGACAATATTCTGAATATAGTATTATAGTATTATAGTAATATAATATTATAGTATCATAATAATATAGTATTATAGTAATATAATATTATAGTATCATAATAATATAGTATTATAGTAATATAATATTATAGTATCTTAATAATATAGTATTTAGGGCTGTAGTCAACCAACCAACATGTATACAGCTCATTTGTATTTTGGGGTTTTTACTGCAGTTTCCGGCTTCTTGCCTGTTTACAGTCGACTCTGTGTTGTAAACAAACCAACCGGCCAACAGTTTGCAGGCTGGGATGAAGATGCATGACGGGCTGGTTGTGTAACGGAGGAGGAGAAGAAGAAGGAGAGAAACAGAGCGTGACTTCTCCTCGACGGGGACGGAGAGGTTTAGTTATTATCCTGACGACTCGGTGTGATGCAGCAGTGTCGTAAACATCATGAGACAACATGGATACTAGATCTCTAACTATCAATTTATGTTATCAGTCAGATCAATATCACTCATATCACAAATATCAGCAGCAGCTCACTCATGTTTTTCCCCTCGCTGGTTTACTTTTAGAGTGAAACACTGACGACCGGCATGTAAACGGGAATATTAGTGGAATATTCATTTAATGAACCAACAGCTGGATTATAATAAACACCGTCATCATCTCACCTCCAGATCATTTAGTGGTTTTTGTGGAGCTTTCGATGGAGGGAATTATCAACAGATTAATTGATGATTAAAGTGACCGTTGGTATCGTGGATATTGATCAGACTGTTGAAAACATGTCGAAACCTCTTCAGTTGAATCTGCTGATGATGTGTATTGATTAGTGTTTGTGTGTGTCAGCTGTTGGTCAGGTGACTGTGGAGGAGTGCTCCATGTTTGCTGACTCGCGGTGCGGCGATGTAACTACACCTGTCTTCACAGCGACGCCCACACCTGCTGCAGCTGCTGGTAAACTCACCTGTCAGCAGCTCACACACATTATCCTCCACATCTTCTTCTAGTGTTTGTCCAAAGATGTTTCTTCTTCCTCTTCTTTTTCTCTCCAGTCTCTGCTCCTAAAGATTCGATCATCCTCATTGTGATGTAAGAATCAATCACCTTTAATCACTCTTAATGATCCTTCAGAATCAAATCTTTATTTCTGAAATACGGAAGCCGCGAGCGGTTTGATGTCATTATTGTAAACATCTCTTCACTGTCCCTGTAAAAATAATAAAAGGTATAAAAGCCTCCCAAAAAACATTATTTTCATAAATTACTAAACCGTTTCTATATATTACAGCATTATTTTTATACATTACTACATTGTTTTTATATATTACTGAATAATATTTATTATATAACAACATTTTATATATGACCACATTACTTTTATACATTAAATAATAATAAACTGATTGTTTTGTTTTATTTCTGCAGAATCATTTCTGTTTTCATGATCCTGCTGCTTGGTCTGCTCCTCCTGCTGATGCTCTGCTGCAGAAACTACCACAGTCACCAGCGTGAGAAGCCCCTCCCACCTCACAACAAACCCCTCCCATTTCAGAACGAGTCCCTCCTACTTCACAACAAGTCCCTCCTATTTCACAACAAGCCCCTCCCGTCTCACAACAAGACCCTCCTACTCGACAACAAGCCACTCCCTCCTCATGACAAGCTCCTGCCCTGTTGGAGTCAGTCCAGCTTTAGTCCAGGTGAAGTCCAGGTACAATCCAGGTACAGTCCAGGTGAAGTCTAGGTGCAGTTCAGGTACAGTCCAGGTACAGTCCAGTTGAAGTCTAGGTACAGTTCAGGTACAGTCCAGGTACAGTCCAGGTGAAGTCTAGGTACAGTTCAGGTACAGTCCAGGTACAGTCCAGGTGAAGTCTAGGTACAGTTCAGGCACAGTCCGGGTGAAGTCTAGGTGAAGTCCAGGTACAGTCCAGGTACAGTCCAGGTGAAGTCTAAGTACAGTTCAGGCACAGTCCAGGCACAGTCAAGGTATAGTCCAGGTGAAGTCTAGGGGAAGTCCAGGTACAGTCCAGGTGAAGTCAAGGTAAGGTCCAGGTACAGTCCAGGTACAGTTCAGGTAAAGTCCAGGTAAAGTCCAGGTAAAGTCCAGGTAAAGTCCAGGTGAAGTCCAGGTACAGTCCAGGTACAGTCCAGGTACAGTCCAGGTACAGTCCAGGCACAGTTCAGGTGAAGTCCAGGTACAGTCCAGGTACAGTCCCGGTACAGTCCCGGTACAGTTCAGGTGAAGTCCAGGTACAGTCCAGGTACAGTCCAGGTACAGTCCAGGTACAGTTCAGGTACAGTTCAGGTGAAGTCCAGGTACAGTCCAGGTACAGTCCCGGTACAGTCCAGGTACAGTTCAGGCACAGTTCAGGTACAGTTCAGGTGAAGTCCAGGTACAGTCAGGTACAGTCCAGGTACAGTTCAGGTACAGTTCAGGTACAGTTCAGGTGAAGTCCAGGTACAGTCCAGGTACAGTCCCGGTACAGTCCAGGTACAGTTCAGGTGAAGTCCAGGTACAGTTCAGGTACAGTCCAGGTACAGTTCAGGTACAGTTCAGGTGAAGTCCAGGTACAGTTCAGGTACAGTCCCGGTACAGTCCAGGTGAAGTCCAGGTACAGTTTAGGTACAGTCCAGGTACAGTCCAGGTACAGTCCAGGTGAAGTCCAGGTACAGTTTAGGTACAGTTCAGGTACAGTCCAGGTACAGTTCAGGTACAGTTCAGGTGAAGTCCAGGTACAGTTCAGGTTCAGTCCCGGTACAGTCCAGGTGAAGTCCAGGTATAGTTTAGGTACAGTCCAGGTACAGTCCAGGTACAGTTCAGGTGAAGTCCAGGTACAGTTCAGGTTCAGTCCCGGTACAGTCCAGGTACAGTCCAGGTGAAGTCCAGGTATAGTTTAGGTACAGTCCAGGTACAGTTCAGGTACAGTTCAGGTGAAGTCCAGGTACAGTTCAGGTTCAGTCCCGGTACAGTCCAGGTGAAGTCCAGGTACAGTTTAGGTACAGTCCAGGTACAGTCCAGGTGAAGTCCAGGTATAGTTCAGGTGATATATTTGTAGTTTTATTGTAGTTTTCATGTTTATAGTTTCATGTTTATCTTTGATATTAAACGTACAGACAGGAGGTCTCACTCTGCTGGAGGAGTCTGGCACTGCAGCAGCCTGTTCAAACTGCTACAAAATAAAAATCTTATTTTATTTTGTAAATATTTAGATTTAAGATCAAAGATCCTCTCTGCTTGAGTGACAGCTCACTCTGATCCACAAAATAACTTCTGTTTCTGCTGTTTGTTTCACATCTTTCACACCTGACCTTTGCTGATCTGTTGGACGTCCTGAAGAAAGGAAGTCAAATATGAAGCGAATAAAAATCTAAAAAAATGAGAAATTAATTAATTAACAACAAGGAATTAAAATAAAACACAACAGTATTTTAGTGATTTTACCATTTGACTTCTGTAAAGTTTGAAGTCTAAAAATAAAATCTGCAGCAGTTTTATACAGCAGTATGGGTCAAACTTCAAAAGCACGGGATCCTACATTTCCCATGATGCATCACTATGACATCATCAGGCCAGCTGTTTTAACAGGCTGAAGAGGACTTGATGTGTAAAATTCAGTGGAATGACCCTTTAAATTGACGTCAGTTTACATTTGTGTGTATCTGGGTGAGCTGTAACAGTGGTAACGGCAGCCGGCTGTAACCATGGTAACCCAGCTGGCTGTAACTATGGTAACCCAGCTGGCTGTAACTATGGTAACAGGGCTGGCACTCTGATGCTCCTGCATGTTGTTCTTGATGTTTTATATAAATGTTGGAACATGTGAATAAAAACTGACGTTTCTTTTCAACAACTTTGATCCATTTTGTTTTTTAACTGAACAGTTTCACAATCAAAGCAGTTAACGTGTTGAAAAACTGCAGCGAAGAAATAAAACATCAGATTAAGACTCTTTAAAAATAACATATTGAAAAACAACAACAGATAATGACAGTAATGGTGTGACATTGAACATGGCGTACAAAATATAAAATTAATTAATTAATTAAAAAGTATAAAACAACTTTATAGAAATCTGACTATATGGACACAAAGCAGCGGTTCAGGTTTTAGGTAATGAAACCTCGCCGAAGTCTTAACAGGTGATTCTTACATCACACATTAGATGCAGAAGATGAAGAACAGAGTAGAGAGTTCAGGCATCTGGATGTTTTCTAAACATAAATCAAGAAAAGGTTCCATATTTTATAAAATGTATTCATGGAGCCTCTCAGAGAATATTTGATTTTCTCTGATTGAATGAAAAGCAGCAGGTCATGAACCTACTGTGTCAAACTGGGTGAAATGGTTTCTTTCCATTTGAAAAGAATCAGCTTTCAGGCAAGAAATGTGTCAAAGGCAAAAAACTCAATCAGTGTTTTCAAAGGGCAGCGAAGCACCATAAATGACCAGCAGGGGGCATGAACGAACTGGTTTACCGACACAGACGGACGTTAATGAGAAGATTTTCAGCCAGAACATGTGAACATGTGAGCTGAGGCTGCTTTCAGGGTTCATCTCAGGAAACAGTTTTAACAGTTATTGATTTGTCCGGTAGCTGTGGTGAACAGTGATGGATGCAAACAGAGGAAGTGTGAACGTCTGAAAAACATGGATTTAAGTTTTACAATCAGCTTTCAAAGGCAGGAGACATTTAGAGACTGTTGTTGTTTGTGTGTTTGGTTTCTGTGAGGTTGGATAGAGATGTCGTCATGGACACTGTGGAGGAGCGTTCAGTTTTCATAATAATCATCAAGTTTATTGTAAAAGCAAAAAAACAACAGACAGACAGGAGCTGCGCACCAGATGTGGGGGGGGGGGGCAGCCACACACATTATCAGGGTAACCATAGTGACGGGCAAGCAGCAACAGAAACCACCACACAGAGCGTTACCATGGTGATTTTATGACATGTTCAAACAGAGAAGTGCTGCTGTCATAGCAACAACGCCCCAGGTGACGTCACGGCGTGCGTAACTGCAGCAGACGCATCATCGCTTCACTCAGACTGTAAACCAAACTTTAACTGTTTCACTTTTAGGGTTAGACACTTTTAACTGTGTCAGAGTCTGCCCCCCCCCCCTCACCTGTTGCTGTGGGATTTATCCAATCATTCAGTCTCACTCTCTGCTCTGCTACACCCCTCATTAGTTCAACCACCTTCACCTGGCGCTCCCACCTGCTCATCGTCTCCAGTCAACCCAGTATATAAGCTGCCTCGGCCCACTCCCTCTTTGTCACATTGTCTATGCTGCTATGCTACGTCGTCTTGCCTTCATCTCCGGACTGCCTTCCTGGTTCCTGATCGTCTCCGACCGTCGCTCCTCGTCTCTGCCCCGGTAAACCCACCAGCCTTCTGTCCTGGACTCTGAGTTCTGCCTGCTGGTTCCTGGTCTTTGTCTGCTGGTGGTTGAGAGACGTTCTGATTCCTGCTCTGCCATCGTCTCTGGTTACATCTGCTCTGCTGCCTGTTTACCTGCTGCTGAAGCAGCCCAGTCCACGATGCCCCCCCCCCCCGCACACTGCTGCTTCCCCCGGAGCTCTGGAATAGAGACTGTTCTTGTGCAGTGTTGTGTCTTTCCCTCTTCGTCACTGATCTAGCCTGCCTAAGAACTGTTGGACTGTTGCCAGTGCTGTGGTTTGTCTGCCTCTGGAGTGGAAGATCGAGGTTCGATTCCCGGTGGAGAACGGTGTTTCTCTGACCGTGCTGCTGTTGTCTTGACATTGTGTGGAATAAAGACTGTAAATATATACTGGTGTCATTTGTGCTGCCATTGGGTCCATTCTGTCCCCGTTACAAACTGTTTAACTTTGAGGTTTTCTGGAGTTAAATAAACTTAAAATACTTCACAGGCGATGACGGAAACTCAAACCTGCTTCTGTTTGATTCAAACATGTTAAAGAGCTGCGATAGTTTAAAACAGGAAAACTGTAACATTATATTATTAAATCCATCTTTCCTCACAGATTCAGAGAAATACAAACAAAGTGAAATAATGTTTATAAAGATGTTCATTCTAATGATCATTTATTGATGACATGGACGTTACATGAGTCAGCAGCTGTGTCAGTGGTTCAGTTTCATCATGTTCAGTTGCACACAGAGGTCAAAGGTCACGAGGTGAAAGAGTTCAGCTCTAAACTGTGTTTGCTGGTCGCGTCTCAGATCAGCTGATCTCACTCAGATATTAAAGAAACAACCAGTAAAACTTTATAACTGATAACAAATATTCTATATATATATATATCAGACCAACCAGCCAATCACAGCCCTGATTAAAGCTCATTAAACTTCATGATATATTCAGTCTATTTAAATGATCTCATTATTTTCTAATGTAAACTGAAGCTTAAAGAAACTGTTATATATATATACTGATTATATAATACAGTAAATGTATATTATATCTAGTCAAAGTGTGACTATTCAAGTGTTATTGAACATCTCACATAAACTTTATTAAACATGAATGTAAAGACGTGTTTATATTCTATATAAACTTTATTAAACATGAATGTAAAGACGTGTTTATATTCTATATAAACTTTATTAAACATGAATGTAAAGACGTGTTTACATGCTGTATAAACTTTATTTAAACGTGAACTTGTCTCTTTGTGACAAACTGTGTCCACACCATGGATGTATAAAGAGATAAATCAATGTTCTCTTTATACATCCATGTCCACACTCTGTCGTGAACGCGCCTGGTTCCAGGCTCGCTCCCGACATGTTTCGTCATGAGCTGCGATTGGTCGAAAGGATTACACCCATGAGGGAGGGTCCAGTACGCATGCGCAGTGCGGGCGGGAGGGGAGCGTGTTTGTGAAATTTGAAGTTGGAGGAAAGTTGAGAGTGACTGAAAGTATTTAAAGTTTTATTAACAAGAACAGATTCTTCATGCTGTGCAGGAGGACACAGACAGGTAGACAGACAGACAGGTAGACAGACAGACAGGTAGACAGACAGACTGAAGGAGCAGAGAGGGAGACAGAAGCTCCGACATCCAGGCAGAGACACCGGGAGGTCGCTGAGCTCCAAGCCGGGACAAGGAGCGCGACCGCCGGCATGATGATCGAGTTCGCCCCGCTGAACATCCCGCTGCGGAGGAGACTGCAGACCGCCGCCGTCCTGCAGTGGGTCTTCTCCTTCCTGGCCTTAGGTAACATCCACCTGTCTGTCTGATCACCTGTCTGTCTGATCACCTGTCTGTCTGGTCACCTGTCTGTCTGATCACCTGTCTGTCTGATCACCTGTCTGTCTGATCACTTGTCTGTCTCCTCGTCTCTGGAACATCACACACTGTGAGCACCAGCCTGAGTGCAGTGTGTGTATTGATCAGTGATCATTGATTATTCTTTCTGTGTGCTTATTGAACAAACATAAACTCTTTAAACTCAGCTGAACAAACACCTATCAATACATTTCACAACATATTGATCAGTGATCAGTAAATTAAAGGGAAGTTTCGTTTATTTGTACATCACATTTCAACAACAAGACAATTTAAAGTTTTACATAAAACATAAAAGGCATCAAAGCAACACAAGGCAACGTAAAAGACATTTAAATACAATTAAAAAGTGTTAAAATGGAAATAAAAAAGAGTTAAAATAGAATAAAACATATAAATCAGGAGAGTAAAAGTTACAGTTCAGTGTAAGAAATGAATAATAATTTGATTTAACAGAAAAGTCTTCAGCTGTTAAAGAACTGAGAGTCGCAGCAGATCTGCAGTTTGTTCAGATAAAAACTGAACGCTGCTTCTCCAGGTTTAGTTTGAACTCTGGGGACAGAAAGCAGACCTGATCCAGACCTGATCCAGACCTGATCCAGACCTGATCCAGACCTGATCCAGACCTGATCCAGACCACCTGAGAGGTCTGGATGGTTCAGAAACCATTCAGTACTTTATAAACCAACAGCAGAATCTTTGACAGACAGGAAGTCAGTGTAAAGATCTGAGAACTGGACTGATATGATCCACTTTCTTGGTCTTAGTGACTCGAGCAGCAGCGTCTGGATCAGCTGCAGCTGTCTGATGGATACTTTAGGGAGACCTGTGAAGACGGCGTTACAGTAGTCGAGTCAAGTTAATGGATCCTTCACAACAACCACTGACACACCTACAGACGGCCGCGGTCACACCGTCAATGATCTTTCAGTCTCCTCTGATCTGATCAATCAGTTTAATGATCATACGTCGCCTGTTTCTCCATGTTATTATTGAATCAGCCAGCTAGAATCATCTCTTCCTGATGTTCTCACAGAGATGAATAAACTGGTTCTCTGGATAGTTTAACATATAAACCAGCATCTTACTGGTCTGCTCCACTCTGTAGCTCCTCCTCACCCAACTTCACCTGGTGGATCAATGATTCTGCTCACAACATCACAACATTAGAAATATTCCACCAGAACGAATCACTGCTGAAATACAGAGATGCTCTGCAGCAAGCTCAATCTACATATGACCTCAGATTCCACTCCGGTGTCCTGCTGTACAGTCGAGCTCTTTAACTTCACCCTCCACTTCTTTCTCATATTGATCATCATCAGCCTCCTTTTACAGTTTGATCCAGTTCATTGTTCTGGTTCCCATGGCAACCTCATTAAGACCTGTTCAGTGTGATTGATATCATCAATAAATCCTTCAGCTCTGGTATCGTTCCCGCTGCAGTCGAGGTTACATCATCATTAAAAAGACCCACAAACTCTGGGTGTATATGTGTGTATGTGTGTGTGTGTGTATGTGTATGTGTGTGTGTGTGTGTGTGTATGTGTGTATTGTTACCTGTATTATTATGAGCTTCTTTTCTCTGTTGTTGTTTTTATCAACTTGTAAGTGAACAGAGTCTCTGGTTGATTTGCACCTGTCTGCCTGATCACCTGTCTGCCTGATCACCTGTCTGCCTGATCACCTGTCTGCCTGATCACCTGTCTGTCTGATCACCTGTCCGTCTGATCACCTGTCTGTCTGATCACCTGTCCATCTGATCACTTGTCTGTCTGATCACCTGTCCGTCTGATCACCTGTCCATCTGATCACTTGTCTGTCTGGTCACCTGTCCGTCTGATCACCTGTCTGTCACTCAGCTCAGTGCTGTCTCGCTGCCTTCGTGCTCCTGGCTCTCTCTGATTGGTGGATGGTGACCCTGCTGTATGCTGGTTGGCTGTGGCTGGACTGGGACACGCCCACCAGCGGGGGTCGGAGGTCAGGCTGGGTCAGGAGCTGGAGCGTCTGGGACTACTTCAGACAGTACTTCCCAATCACGGTGAGCTTATTGATCTGACCGATCAATACTGATACATGCTGAGGATCAATACATGTTGAGACAGATCAATACTGATACATGCTGAGGATCAATACATGCTGAGACAGATCAATACTGATCTATGCTGAGGATCAATACATGTTGAGACAGATCAATACTGATACATGCTGAGGATCAATACATGCTGAGACAGATCAATACTGATACATGCTGAGGATCAATACATGTTGAGACAGATCAATACTGATACATGCTGAGGATCAATACATGTTGAGACAGATCAATACTGATACATGCTGAGGATCAATACATGTTGAGACAGATCAATACTGATCCATGCTGAGGATCAATACATGTTGAGACAGATCAATACTGATACATGCTGAGGATCAATACATCTGACTGACTATTGATTTGTGTCTCCAGCTGGTTAAAACAGTCGATCTGGATCCAAAGAAAAACTACATCTTTGGATTTCATCCACACGGTGAGACACCTGTCTGTCTCTCTACCTGTCTGTCTCTCTACCTGTCTGTCTCTACCTGTCTGTCTCTACCTGTCTGTCTCTCTACCTGTCTGTCTCTCTACCTGTCTGTCTCTACCTGTCTGTCTCTCTACCTGTCTGTCGCTATCTGTTTGTCTCTCTACCTGTCTGTCTCTCTACCTGTCTGTCTCTCTACCTGTCTGTCGCTATCTGTTTGTCTCTACCTGTCTGTCTCTCTGCCTGTCTCTACCTGTCTGTCTCTCTACCTGTCTGTCTCTACCTGTCTGTCTCTCTACCTGTCTGTCTCTACCTGTCTGTCTCTCTACCTGTCTGTCTCTCTACCTGTCTGTCGCTATCTGTTTGTCTCTACCTGTCTGTCTCTCTACCTGTCTGTCTCTCTACCTGTCTGTCTCTACCTGTCTGTCTCTCTATCTGTTTGTCTCTACCTGTCTGTCTCTCTACCTGTCTGTCTCTCTACCTGTCTGTCTCTACCTGTCTGTCTCTATCTGTCTGTCTCTCTACCTGTCTGTCTCTCTACCTGTCTGTCTCTCTACCTGTCTGTCGCTATCTGTTTGTCTCTACCTGTCTGTCTCTCTACCTGTCTGTCTCTCTACCTGTCTGTCTCTACCTGTCTGTCTCTCTACCTGTCTCTACCTGTCTGTCTCTCTACCTGTCTGTCTCTACCTGTCTGTCTCTCTACCTGTCTGTCTCTCTACCTGTCTGTCTCTCTGCCTGTCTCTACCTGTCTGTCTCTCTACCTGTCTGTCTCTACCTGTCTGTCTCTCTACCTGCCTGTTTCTACCTGTCTGTCTCTCTACCTGTCTGTCTCTCTACCTGTCTGTCGCTATCTGTTTGTCTCTACCTGTCTGTCTCTCTACCTGTCTGTCTCTCTACCTGTCTGTCTCTACCTGTCTGTCTCTCTATCTGTTTGTCTCTACCTGTCTGTCTCTCTACCTGTCTGTCTCTCTACCTGTCTGTCTCTACCTGTCTGTCTCTCTACCTGTCTGTCTCTACCTGTCTGTCTCTATCTGTCTGTCTCTCTACCCGTCTGTCTCTCTACCTGTCTGTCTCTACCTGTCTGCCTCACTACCTGTCTGCCTCACTACCTGTCTGTCTCTCTACCTGTCTGTCTCTCTACCTGTCTGTCTCTACCTGTCTGTCTTTCTACCTGTCTCTACCTGTCTGTCTCTACCTGTCTGACTCTCTACCTGTCTCTACCTGTCTGTCTCTCTACCTGTCTGTCTCTCTACCTGTCTCTACCTGTCTGTCTCTCTACCTGTCTGTCTCTCAGGTGTGCTGGTAGCTGGTGCGTTTGGTAACTTCTGTACGGAGGCGACGGGTTTTTCTCGGCTGTTTCCAGGACTGAAGTCTCACCTGCTGATGTTGCCGTTCTGGTTCAGAGTGCCGCTGTTCAGAGATTACATCATGTGTGGAGGTACACACCTGTCTATCTACCTGTCTGTCTACCTGTATACTTCTCTAACAGTGACCTGGGAGAGAATAACATCAGTTGGTGTGTGAGCAGGATGCACCGACAGAATAAACAAGCGCTCCTCTTCTCGCTGTCAATCTACTGTTTCCATGTCCCATAGGTACGGGGACCGACCCCCAGCGGGTCAGCTGACCTGGTTTACTCTTTAAGACACATCACCTGGTGACTCTGATTATCAACCTGTGGTTCTATAAGCGTGATGCAGACATCAGACGTGTGTGTGTCCACGTGTTTGACAGCATCGTTGTCTTTCTTACACAGACTGTTGAGAGCGTTGCTTTTCTGTCTGCTTGCGTAGCCTTTGTCTCCTCGCTGGAGGGAGCGGCGGCCATGAATCCCGCTGATCGCTACACTGCCATGGCATAAATATGAATATGAAGCAGGTCACTGGTAGAAGTTCTAACTGAAATTCATTGGAAAGAATCTTTCAGTCTTGATGGTCAGTGATTAAAATCTTTTATGTTAAGTGATTTTCTGATATTCAAACTATCACTCATGAATGAAAACAGGACTGTTGGTGTTGTTGCCATAGCAACAGTGAGGTCTGAATCTCCTCAACAACGTAAACATTTTCAGCTGATGTGATGTCAGAGATGATGAGTAATAACTGTAATAACTATATATATTACAGTATAACTAAGTAATAACTGTATGACAGGTGTTTATTCTTGATGTTAACGTGACTCAGGTCACAGTCGTGTGTTTACAATCAGAAATGTTTCAACTGGTCACGCTGATGTTTGTTCAGACTGGAGACCGACATGGAACTTTACCAGAACGTTTGCGTAATGTCAGTCTGTGAGTCCGACTTTCTCAATCCGCTCTGAGTAAACAGTGTTACAGGTCAGAGCAGGAGGAGGCAGAATGCTGCTCTCTGATTGGCTGACTGAGCAGCTGCAGGGACATATGGGTTTCAGCTATTGATCAGCTTTAGTATTGATCCCAGAGTGATAGTTGAACTGCTGAGTGAGTTTGTGATGAAACAAGAAGATGTGAAATGAAAACAGATCACAGCTCTCTCATGTGTTTGTTGTCTTGTTTTCTCCTCAGAGTGTGACCTCTGCACTCTGTCAGATCTTTGACATGCAGGTTAAACGTGACTCTGGCAGAGCGTCTGTTCACCTGTGAAGGAAACATGTGACACCTGGTGGTCAAACTGAGGAACTGCAGGACAGTCTGACTGCAGGCTCCGCTGTCAGGACAGGAAACAGAAACGAAACAAAACGAAACAAAACAAAACAAAACAAAACAAAACAAAACAAAACAAAACAAAACAAAACAAAACAAAACAAAACAAAACAAAACAAAACAAAATAAAGGGGGTCTGGTCCAGGTCTGGATGCTGGACCCCTACAGTGAGGGGGTCAGGTCCAGGTCTGAATGCTGGACCCCTACAGTGAGGGGGTCTGGTCCAGGTCTGAATGCTGGACCCCTACAGTAAGGGGGTCTGGTCCAGGTCTGGATGCTGGACCCTTACAGTGAGGGGGTCTGGGGGCTCTGTTGGGCTGGCATGGTTTAGGTCCACTTGTCCCCTTAGAGGGAAGAGTCACTGCTAATCAATACAATACATGAAACATGTCTGTCCTGATGGGAGTCGTCTCTTCCAGGATGAATCACATGTTACGACCTTCACAGTCACCTGATCTCAACCCAGCATCATCATCATCACAACACCACATGAGGAAGATCTTTATGAACCATGATCACCTGTCTGTCTGTCACCTGTCTGTCTTTTTCTCACCTGTCTGTCTGTCTGTCTGTCTGTCACCTGTCTGTCTGTCTGTCTGTCACCTGTCTGTCTGTCTGTCACCTGTCTGTCTGTCTGTCTGTCAGGTCTGGTGTCCAGCTGTAAGTCCAGTCTTTCGTACCTGGTCAGTCGTCCTGAAGGAGGAAACGTTGCTGTCGTCGCAGTGGGCGGAGCTCCAGAGGCTCTGGACGCTCGACCGGGAGCTTTAAAACTACAGGTACCCGATCCTGATCCTGATCCTGATCCTGATCCTGATCTGATCTGGACTCAGTTCAGTTTCTGCAGGATTTCACTGAGTTTTTTTGTGATTATTGCAGCCAAAACAGTTTGATTCTGCAGCAGCTTTTCTCAGACAGTTTGTGATGTTTTATGTCTCTTTTAGCAGTAAAATTACAGGAACTGGGAAAAATTCCAAGCAAAGTAAAATAATGTAATTTATTTAAACTGGTACCAGTGAAGAGTCGTATGTAACGACTTCCTGCAGATCACAGAAACAACTATATTTCAGCTGAACATGAGAACCATGAGGACTCAACGTTCTGTAAAACAGAAAATACTGTACTTGAGTTCCATTTATAACCTTTATTAAATAAACTTTCAGCTCAACATCAGCAGCAAATAAAATCATCAATAATGTTATTAAAATAAATCTAGTTGGATGTTTATGTTTGAGGCAGATTATGTCTCCTGACTCACTGAATCAAACCTCATTTGGGAACATTTGGGAACAGTTTTGCTCGTCTATGGCATCGTGTTTGTTGGCAGGTGAGATTTGTCGTCAGTTGCCGCCACACCAAACGCCACGATTGGTCCAAACCACAAACAGCTGCTGATTCAGATGTTTCAATAATTTAGTAAAACTGCAGATCTCACAAATATTCAGAGACTTCTTAAACCTGCGTTGATTATTGCGATGGACATCAGGGACTGAGGGACATCAGGGACATTAGGGACTCAGGGACAGCAGGAACACCAGGGACTGTGGGACATCAGGGACATCAGGAACAGGGGGGACTGAGGGGACATCAGGGACTGAGGGACATCAGGGACAGGGGGGACTGAGGGGACATCAGGGACTGAGGGACACCAGGGATTGAGGGGACATCAGGGACAGCAGGGATATCAGGGACAGCAGGGACATCAGGGACTGAGGGACTTAGGGACATCAGGAACAGGGGGGACTGAGGGGACACCAGGGACAGCAGGGACTGAGGGACATCAGGGACATTAGGGACTGAGGGACTCAGGGACTGAGGGATCCCGGGACAGCAGGGACATCAGGGACTGAGGGACTCGGGGACATCAGGGACTGAGGGGCATCAGGGACTGAGGGATTCAGGGACAGCAGAGACTGAGGGATCCAGGGACAGCAGGGACATCAGGGACAGCAGGGACAGCAGGGACTGAGGGATCCAGGGACATCAGGGACACCAGGGACTGAGGGACTCGGGGACACCAGGGACTGAGGGGCATCAGGGACTGAGGGATTCAGGGACAGCAGAGACTGAGGGATCCAGGGACAGCAGGGACATCAGGGACACCAGGGACTGAGGGGCATCAGGAACTGAGGGATTCAGGGACAGCAGGGACATCAGGGACAGCAGAGACTGAAGGATCCAGGGACAGCAGGGACTGAGGGACTGAGGGACTCGGGGACAGCAGGGACTGAGGGGCATCAGGGACTGAGGGATCCAGGTTGATGTGGCGTTGTAGACGTGTTGTTGTGTGAAACTTCTGACTGTTTCTTAGGAGACGTGGTGCAACAGTCTGCAGTGAGGAAACTTCCTGCTCAGCAGAACTCTGCTGCTCTGACGTTGAGTCTGAACGTTTCCTAACTTCTTACGACATCTTCAGTGCAACCAGCTCGCTGCTCAAACTCAAACATTAAAACGTCGACACTTTCTGAGCTCTGATGAAAGTCACAGATTCATTTCAACATTTTCCTCTTTTTGCAAACGAGAGGAACGAATCTCTCAGACGTTCTCGTCTCTTCAGGAAGCTCATTTCTGCCACTGTGATGAAAAAAACATCCTGCAAGTCTTAATAATGAGAAACTTTCTCATAATAATGAGTTAGTGTCAGAACGCCTGTAGGTGACGTTCAGTCACTTTCAGATTATAATATAATATAATTACAATAATTCATAAACTGAAAACATAAACAGGAGGAAGATGAAATGATCACAGAATAAAAGCTCTTTGTTTGATTTACAGTCCTGAATTTTGACTGAAGCGTTTTCTTCTTCTTATCATTACTCAGTGAAGTGATTTTCAGTCTTGTTGCTGTTCCCGCCTGTTTGCCACCTGTTTGCCGCCTGTTTGCTGCCTGTTTCCCACCTGTTTGCCTCCTGTTTCCCGCCTGTTTCCCGCCTGTTTGCCACCTGTTTGCCGCCTGTTTGCCACCTGTTTGCCACCTGTTTCCCGCCTGTTTGCTGCCTGTTTCCCACCTGTTTCCCGCCTGTTTCCCGCCTGTTTCCCGCCTGTTTCCTGCCTGTTTCCCGCCTGTTTCCCGCCTGTTTGCCACCTGTTTGCTGCCTGTTTGCCACCTGTTTGCCACCTGTTTCCCGCCTGTTTGCTGCCTGTTTCCCGCCTGTTTGCCACCTGTTTGCCGCCTGTTTGCCACCTGTTTGCCACCTGTTTCCCGCCTGTTTGCTGCATGTTTGCTGCCTGTTTGCCACCTGTTTGCCACCACTAATCTAAGATGACATCACAGGGCATCACTGAGTTTTGTTCATTTTTAAACAGCTTCAGATTTGTGAAACCTTTCTTCTGTTTGTGAAACCTGTAAAGAAAGGGGCAGTTTTTCCAGATCACATTAGACCAGGTCCAGTAATTAAAACAAAAATTAGAGAAGTGATATTTTACTGGATAAAGATATTTTGTGATTCTATTTCAAAAGGTAAAAATAAACGTTTCTACCTTTGTTTTGTTGTACTCCGTCATTACCAACAAATAGAGAGACCTGGACGGTGCTGTGAACATCTAGCAGACAGTCGGTGAAATCTGAAATGTTTCACAGATCTGGAACTGTACTTTAAAGAGTCTCTAGAGTCTCCTTGGTGACCAGGTCCAGATCTGACAAGTGATCTGGACCCGGTCTGATGGGGCAGCAAACAGGCGGGAACAGCAATAAGACTGAAAATCACTTCACTATGAGTAATGAATGAGAACTATGTTCTCTTGGCTGGTTGATTGTTTTGGCGCCACAATATGAGCATCAAACAGGTGACAGATGATGTCATCACCCTACAGGAAGTCATGTGTGATGTCAGAAAATGTAGTTTGTGGTTTTCAGCCCAGTATTTCCTGTTTGGCTCCTGACAAAGACGTAAAGCTGAAACGTTTGAATCAACGCGATGCTGTTTGGACAAAGAAGAAGCTGATGACATCATCCATGGTCAGCAGGGTTCCCAACATCTGGTTCATGATCCCATAGGGGGCCATGACGGGACTGCAGGGCAGGAAATAGAAATATATATTTACAAAACATTGAAATAGTGAATAGTTTGAACTTTTAAAAGTGATCCGACCTGTGATGAACGCAGCAAATGAGAGCTGACGTGTTAATGTTGATCAGTTCAGCAAAATGCAAAGTGAAATAAAACGTTTCCTGTTTTAATCTCCAGTTTAAAGAATAAAAGTCTGAGGAGAAATCTGAATGTCATATAATATATATAATTTAATAGATATTTAGATATTTAATGTCTTTTTCATGTGGACAAAAACTGAACAAATAAGTTTCATTAACTAACAGTTTGTTTGTTTTTCAGGTGCGAAACAGGAAGGGCTTCATCAAACTGGCGCTCAAACACGGGTGGGTGGAGCTTATGTGAGGGGCGGGACTGTGGGTGGAGCTTTGTGAGGGGCTGGACTGTGGGTGGAGCTATAAACACTGATCCCTGTGTCTGTGTATGTGTGTGTGCAGAGCTCAGCTGGTTCCGGTCTTTTCTTTTGGAGAGAACGAGCTGTTTGATCAGATGGAGAACCCGACCGGTTCTCCTCTGAGGAGGCTGCAGGTCAGAGTCCACACCTCAGTTACATTTAATGTGTTACTGTTCCCTAGGCAGTTGCTAGTTGCCAACTAGCAACTGCCCAGCCACCGCCTAGCAACCTCCATGTAACATCTTAAACCTCACATAACTCTGCTCTAGCAACCACTGTGTAACACCTTAAACCCATGTTACTATTCCCTAGCAACCACCTAGCAACCGCCTAGCAACTGCCAAGTAACCTCCACGTAACATCTTAAACACCACATAACTTTGCCCCAGCAACCACCTAGCAACCGCCTAGCAACTGCCTAGTAACCTCCACGTAACATCTTAAACACCACAAAACCCATGTAACTATTCCCTAGTAACCATAATGTAACAACTAAAACCCACGTTACTATTCTCTAGCAACCATCATGTAACATCTAAAACCCATGTAACTATTCCCTAGCAACCACCAAGCAACATCTTAAACACCACATAACTTTGCCCCAGCAACCACCTAGCAACCGCCTAGCAACTTCCTAGTATCCTCCACGTAACATGTTAAACAACACAAAACCCATGTAACTATTCCCTAGTAACCATAATGTAACAACTAAAACCCACGTTACTATTCCCTAGCAACCACCAAGCAACCGCCTAGCAACTGCCAAGTAACCTCCACGTAACATCTTAAACACCACATAACTTTGTCCCAGCAACCACCTAGCAACCGCCTAGCAACTGCCTAGCAACTGCCTAGTAACCTCCACGTAACATCTTAAACACCACAAAACCCATGTAACTATTCCCTAATAACCATAATGTAACAACTAAAACCCATGTAACTATTCCCTAGCAACCACCTTTCCCTCAGAGTATTGAACGTTTTGTTGTTGTTGGTCATCAGTTTGTTTATATGCAGCTCTACTGCTGTCTGTCAGATTACATGTTAGCCTGTTAGCTTGTGGCTAATGGTTCCTCTTTATGTTAATGAGAACTGTTAGCATGATGATGATCAGTTGCATTAGCATTGTATGATGTCAGCATGTTGCTCTGTGGAAACAGAACCGACTGCAGAGCGTCATGGGAGTAGCGATTCCTCTGTTCCACGCCAGAGGAGTTTTCCAGTATAGCTTTGGACTGTTGCCGTACAGGAAGCCCATAAACACCATAGGTACAACTCATCACTAATCTAACGGTTTATCTAATGTTAGTCCAACACTGAGGCTAAGCAGACATCTGTCTCTCTCTGTCCTCAGTGGGGAAGCCGATCCCGGTCGTCCAGACTCCGAGTCCCAGCAATGAGGACATCGAGTCTCTGCATCAAGTTTACCTGCAGCACCTGAACGAGCTGTTCGAGCAGCACAAACACACCTACGGCCTGCAGGAGCACCAGCACCTCACATTCATATGACCTACGGATGACCTACAGATGACCTTCAGATGACCTACATATGACTTTCAGACGACCTGCAGATGACCTTCAGATAACCTGCATATGACCTGCAAATGACCTGCAAATGACCTACACAGGACCTGCAAATGACCTGCTGATGACCTTCAGATGACCTACATATGACCTGCAGATGACCTGCAGATTACCTGCAGATGACTGTCTGACCTTTGTCTCTGCTTGTAAAGACAAGTGTTTGTGTTCTTTTTCTGTGTAATAAAGTGACATTACATGATGATGATGATGATGATGTAACAGATGACTGGCAGGTCACGTGACTTCACTGTCTTATTAAATTAATCCATATGAGAAGATGCAGTTCATTGGAATCAATAACTAATCAGATATTTTCCTTCATCAGCCAGCTGATCAGAGTGTATTTAACCTGAAACATTATTGATTAACATCAGATTGATTGACAGCTGAACAGTTCAGTGTTTCATCCTCAGTTTACAGTTTCATATGTTGAGACGCTGCAAATTCGTCAATAAGTATTAAAAATACAAACATGAAGTTCTGCTTCAAATCAAAGTTCTCACTGTGAGGAATTTGTTTCTGGTGTTCTGAAGGTCATTGTGTTTGTTGCTGTTCAGTCACAATCATCATCAATAAGTCTTTAAAGCAGGTAAAGATGTACCTAGAACTAACATTTACTAACATATACTGTATATATATTTATATAGGAACAATAACATATACTGTATATATATTTATATAGGAACAGTAACATATGCCTTATATGTTTATATAGAAAGAGCAACATATACTGTTTCTATATTTATATAGAACCAGTAATATATGCTGTATATATATATATATATATATATATATATATATATATATATATATGGAAACTAACACACTGTATATATATTTATATAGAAACAGTAACATATACTATATATATATTTATATAGAAACAGTAACATGTACTGTATATATTTTTATATAGAAACAGTAACATATACTATATATATTTATATAGAAACAGTAACATATACTATATATATATTTATATAGAAACAGTAACATGTACTGTATATATTTTTATATAGAAACAGTAACATATACTATATATATTTATATAGAAACAGTAACATATACTGTATATATATTTATATAGAAACAGTAACATATACTATATATATTTATATAGAAACAGTAACATGTACTGTATATATATTTATATAGAAAGCAACATGTACTGTATATATTTATATATAGAAACAGTAACATGTACTATATATTTATTTATATAGAAACAGTAATATATGCTGTATATATATGTTTATATGGAAACTAACACACTGTATATATTTATATAGAAACAGTAATATTTATTGTATATATTTTTATATAGAAACAACATATACTGTATATATATTCATATAGAACCAGTAATATAAACATATACTGCATATATGTTTATATAGAGACAACATATACTGTATATATATTCATATAGAAACTATCATATACTGTATATATAAAAACAGTAATATTTATATTTAATATAATATTCATGTTAGTTCAACGTAGATACGTCAGTCAGTCAGTTTATAAAAAACTTTATTGACAAAACTTTTATATCAACAGCATGTTGACTAAATATAAACAAATGTGAGTGAGTCCGTCCTCACTGCGCAGGCGCGTCCCATTAGGGCACGCACGGACGCACGCGCTTTGCTCGGTGCGGGCTCGTTCCATGGGCTCGTTCACGCGTCGCTCGGACTGATGGGTGATCCGGATCAGACTGAGACCCGGACATGGTGAGGATGTTTACTGGCTGCTGATTGGCTGCTGTGCGGAGCCGCGTGCGCTGCGTGCTGAGAGGATGATGGAGAGGAAGAGGAGGAGAGAGCGCTGACATTTGTTTAAAGAAGAAGAAGAAGAGCTCTGACAGTCTGTTTAAAGAAGAAGGAGAAGAAGAGTGTGAGGAGGAAGCAGTCTGAAGAAGAAGAAGAAGAAGCTCTGGATGTTTGAACTGACAGGAGTAACAATTAAAAGCAGAAAACCGAAGAAGAAGTCGGAGAAACTTTTCTTAAAGTCTGCGCGCGCTCCCGCTGCCTGCGGCTGCTGACGGGCAGGGACGCGCATGCGCACAGAGCTGGGTGTGTTGCTACATATAATGGATCAGTTGTGTCAGATGGCTCGGCGGTGACGTCACTGGAGCGGTGGGAGCGCGCGCTGTTGTGAACGTGAGTGTTTGTTTACTAAAGTGACGTCAGAGGTCATGATTTATGAGTAAAGCTGTGTTGTGTTTGTTTATGATCAATACAAAACAAACATGCTGATCAGCTGATCACCAAACATCACAAACAAACATGTTTCTCTGCAGTTTATGTTTATTGATTAAATATTAATAAAAGCAGATCAAAGGAAGAAGTTTAGACAAACATTCACTTAATATAACACACAACACTATTATGACTATTTTTCTTCTTCTTCTTCTTCTTCTTCTTCTTATTATTATTATTATTAATATTGTTATTATTATTATTATTATTATTAATATATATCTACATGCTTTAAGTTACTTACCGTCCTCTGGTTTCATGTTGTAATCAGGGGTCGAGATGGCTGAAAGGAAGAAAAAGAAAAATATCTGAATGTTTTTTAGCTTTTAACTGGATAATTTAGCATCTCAGTTGAAATGATTCTAATCTGACAGCACAAACACATCAGTACTTATTTAAGTTCATCAAACTGACGACTTGACAGAGTGAATTGAGTCAGTTGAGTTTGTTGAGTTAGTTGAGTCAGTTAAGTTTGTTGAGTTAGTTGAGTTTGTTGAGCTAGTTGAGTCAGTTGAGCGAGTTGAGCTAGTTGAGTCAGTAGAGCTAGTTGAGTTAGTTGAGTTTGTTGAGCTAGTTAAGTCAGTTGAGTTAGTTAGTATTGAGTTTGTTGCGTTAGTTGAGCTAGTTGAGTTTGAGTTTGTTGAACTAGTTGAGTTTGTTGAGTTAGTAGAGTTTGTTGTGTTAGTTGAGTTTGTTGAGTAAATTGAGTTAGTTGAGTTAGTTGAGTTTGAGTTTGTTGAGTTTGTTGAGCTAGTTGAGTTTGTTGAGTTTGTTGAGTTAGTTGAGTTACTTGAGCTAGTTGAGTTAGTTGAGTCTGTTGAGTTAGTTGAGTTAGTTGAGTCTGTTGAGTTAGTTGAGTTTGTTGAGCTAGTTGAGTTTGTTGAGTTTGTTGAGTTAGTTGAGTTTGTTGAGTTTGTTGAGTTAGTTGAGTTAGTTGAGTTAGTTGAGTCAGTTGACTTCAGCTGTGTGGTTTCTACAGTCCTGCTCAGGTCTGTGATCGGCTGGTGTAAAGTTGTGTTTCTCTGCAGAGAGAACAGATCTGCTGCTGGTCCACAGGTTTCAGGTTTAAACCAGCTCAACAGGGAAACACTGTCCGAGGAAACACAAGTAGAAACACTGAGAATAGAAACACTGAGTAGAAACACTGAGAGTAGAAACACTGAGAGTAGAAACACTGAGAGTAGAAACACTGAGAGTAGAAACACTGAGAATAGAAACACTGAGAGTAGAAACACTGAGAGTAGAAACACTGAGAGTAGAAACACTGAGTAGAAACACTGAGAGTAGAAACACTGAGAGTAGAAACACTGAGTAGAAACACTGAGTAGAAACACTGAGAATAGAAACACTGAGTAGAAACACTGAGTAGAAACAAGTCAAAGTCGAGCATCAGTAATGTCGGGCAGTAAAAGTACAGACTGACTCTGATTATGGTTTCAACAGTTCAACAGTAATCCTGCAGAACCTGTACTGACACACGCACACACTCACGCACACACACTGACTCACACACACACTGACTCACACAAACACACACTCATGTTAATCCAGGTTGTGCAACAGGCTGAAGCAACCGGCAGCAGAACAGACTGAGTCAGAGGAAACAGAAAACACAGAAGAAGAAAGTGAGTTTCAGACGAAAGCCGAGGGGCGAGAGACACTGAGCACGACAACAGCAGAGAGAGAGAGAGAGATAGACAGGCTGTGTGTGTGTGTGTGTGTGTGTGTGTGTGTGTGTGTGTGGTGAGACAGGCTGTGTGTGAGTGTGTGGTGAGACAGGCTGTGTGTGTGTGTGTGTGTGTGTGTGTGTGGTGAGACAGGCTGTGTGTGAGTGTGTGGTGAGACAGGCTGTGTGTGAGTTTGTGTGGTTAGACAGGCTGTGTGTGTGTGTGTGTGTGTGTGTGTGGTGAGACAGGTTGTGTGTGTGTGTGTGGTGAGACAGGCTGTGTGTGTGTGTGTGTGTGTGTGTGGTGAGACAGGCTGTGTGTGTGTGTGTGTGTGTGTGTGTGTGGTGAGACAGGTTGTGTGTGTGTGTGTGTGTGTGTGTGTGGTGAGACAGGTTGTGTGTGTGTGTGTGGTGAGACCGGTTGTGTGTGTGTGTGTGTGTGTGTGTGTGTGGTGAGACAGGTTGTGTGTGTGTGTGTGTGTGTGTGTGTGTGTGGTGAGACAGGTTGTGTGTGTGTGTGTGTGTGTGTGTGTGGTGAGACAGGTTGTGTGTGTGTGTGTGGTGAGACAGGCTGTGTGTGTGTGTGTGTGTGTGTGTGTGGTGAGACAGGTTGTGTGTGTGTGTGTGGTGAGACCGGTTGTGTGTGTGTGTGTGTGGTGAGACAGGCTGTGTGTGTGTGTGTGGTGAGACAGGTTGTGTGTGTGTGTGGTGAGACAGGTTGTGTGTGTGTGTGTCTACTGTCTTTGTTTACATACACTGTGAGGACTTGCCTCTTGTTTGTGGACAAACAGCAGCTGAACCAGTAAGTGTCCCTTTAGGGCTGCTTTCAGCTTCTGCTCAGGGGTCAGGTGATGTCAAGTGATGTCAGGTGATGTCAGATGAGGTCAGGTGAGGTCAGGTGATGTCAAGTGAGGTCAGGTGATCTCAGGTGAGGTCAGGTGATGTCAGGTGATGTCAGGTGAGGTCAGGTGATGTCAGGTGAGGTCAGGTGATGTCAGGTGAGGTCAGGTGATGTCAAGTGATGTCAGGTGATGTCAGGTGAGGTCAGGTGAGGTCAGGTGATGTCAGGTGAGGTCAGGTGATTTCAAGTGATGTCAAGTGATGTCAGGTGAGGTCAGGTGATTTCAAGTGATGTCAAGTGATGTCAGGTGAGGTCAGGTGATGTCAGGTGAGGTCAGGTGATGTCAGGTGAGGTCAGGTGATTTCAAGTGATGTCAAGTGATGTCAGGTGAGGTCAGGTGAGGTCAGGTGATGTCAGGTGAGGTCAGGTGATGTCAGGTGAGGTCAGGTGATGTCAGGTGAGGTCAGGTGATGTCAAGTGATGTCAGGTGATGTCAGGTGATGTCAGGTGAGGTCAAGTGATGTCAAGTGATGTCAGGTGATGTCAGGTGATGTCAGGTGATGTCAAGTGATGTCAGGTGAGGTCAGGTGATGTCAGGTGATGTCAGGTGAGGTCAGGTGATGTCAGGTGATGTCAGGTGAGGTCAGGTGATGTCAGGTGAGGTCAGGTGATGTCAGGTGATGTCAGGTGAGGTCAGGTGATGTCAGGTGATGTCAAGTGATGTCAGGTGATGTCAGGTGAAGTCAGGTGAGGTCAAGTGATGTCAAGTGATGTCAGGTGATGTCAGGTGATGTCAGGTGATGTCAAGTGATGTCAGGTGAGGTCAGGTGATGTCAGGTGATGTCAGGTGAGGTCAGGTGATGTCAGGTGATGTCAGGTGATGTCAGGTGAGGTCAGGTGATGTCAGGTGATGTCAGGTGAGGTCAGGTGATGTCAGGTGATGTCAAGTGATGTCAGGTGATGTCAGGTGAAGTCAGGTGAGGTCAGGTGATGTCAGGTGAGGTCAGGTGAGGTCAGGTGATGTCAGGTGAGGTCAGGTGAGGTCAGGTGATGTCAGGTGAGGTCAAGTGATGTCAGGTGATGTCAGGTGAGGTCAGGTGATGTCAGGTGATGTCAGGTGATGTCAGGTGAGGTCAGGTGAAGTCAGGTGATGTCAGGTGAGGTCAGGTGATGTCAGGTGATGTCAGGTGATGTCAGGTGATGTCAGGTGAGGTCAGGTGATGTCAGGTGAGGTCAGGTGATGTCAGGTGATGTCAGGTGATGTCAGGTGAGGTCAGGTGATGTCAGGTGAGGTCAGGTGATGTCAGGTGAGGTCAGGTGATGTCAGGTGATGTTAAGTGATGTCAGGTGATGTCAGGTGAGGTCAGGTGATGTCAAGTGATGTCAGGTGAGGTCAGCTGAGGTATTTTGTGATGATTTCCTGAGTTAACCTGCAATAACATTCTTGTTCCTACACTGTTCACTGTTTAATTTCACCAGACTTCTATAGAAAAAAATACCATCAAAGCTCACATGTATGAAGATACATCAGCGAAGTATTCTGATCTAATGACATTAAAACCTGGTTTACAAACAGTGGTGGAAAGTAACTAAGTACATTTACTCAAGTACTGTACTTCAATACAGTTTAGAGGTACTTGTACTTTACTTGAGTATTTCCATGTGATGCTACTTTCTACATTTCAGAGGGAAATATTGTACTTTCTACTCCACTACATTTATTTGACAGCTTTAGTTACTTTTCAGATGAAGATTTGACACAATGGATAATATAACAAGCTTTTAAAATACAACACATTGTTAAAGATGAAACCAGTGGTTTCCAACCTTTTTGTCTTTTGACGTCTTACAGAAAGCAGTGTGTAGTCGGGGTCACATTTCACATGTCTATGAGTTGTTAACAGCTCCACCAAATAGTGATTTTTCCCTCTAAACTTCTCACATGCTTTCATTTCAATAAATGTTCAAATGATCCAATATTTCAGCAAAAATCAAAGATTAGAGAAAAAGTCCAAAAACTGAAAACAGATTTGTGTATCAGAACTTTGTTTTTTCTTCTTTCCTCTCCCATTAATCATCTCACCACCCCTCAGATTTATCTGCTGACCGTTTGGAGGGGCCCGACCCCTAGGTTGGGAACAGGTGGACTAAACTAGCTAACTGTATATAAAGCAGTGTAAACTAGCTCCACCTCCAGCAGCTACAACAGTAACATGCTGCTCTAACACTGATGCTTCACTATTAATAATCTAATGATGTCATATATAATAATATATCAGTCAGAGGGAGTCACTGTGTGTGTGTGTGTGTGTGTGTGTGTGTGTGTGTGTGTGTGTGTGTGTGTGTGAAGATGAGCGGCGGCGGCTGCGGTGGTAAAAAGAGGAGTGGCTTCCAGATCACCAGTGTGACCTCAGACTTCAACAATCAAACTCCAGCCGGCCAGTCGACTCCCAGCGTGTTCCTCAGCATCCTCCAATCAGCAGCGGCCTCCTGCAGCCCTCAGGGCAGCTCCTCCCAGCCCACCACGCCCACCCTGAAGAGGAAATACATCTCCCAGGATGCCTCAGGGCAGGGGGCGGGGTCTACCTCCAGATTCAGGGTGGTGCGGCTGGCGGTGGGTGGGGCTGGCAGCGGGGGGTGGGGCGAACCGTATCGCCGCGGGCGATGGACGTGCACGGACGTAACGGAGCGACAGCAAGGGGCGGGGTTCCGACGGGTGATGGACAGCATGAGACATGCCCACTCGCTGGAGTCCCTGGAGATGATTGGCCGGGACAAAGACAGAGGTGGAGTCTATTCCCAAGACACCACCCACCTGCTGACTCAGTCAGTCAGAGGCAGGGAGGGGGCGGGGCTCGTACTGCACAGCGGGCCGCCGTCCCCGACGCACCAACAGCCAATCAACATCCGGCTCCTGGACCACAAAGAGCCAATGGGAGGGAAGGGTTTAGACTCCACCCCTCCACCTCCTTCGCCCCGTACGCGAAACATCCCTCCTCCTCTACGATTGGACGTTGATGCTGCGGGGCGGGTACGTGCACACAAACATGTAGTTTCTATTGGTCAGAAGAATAGAAGTCATTCATCTTTAAGGGTTTCTATTGGTCAGAAGAACAGAAGTCGTTTAGCTTTAAGAGTTTCTATTGGTCAGAAGAACAGAAGTCATTCATCTTTAAGAGTTTCTATTGGTCAGAAGAACAGAAGTCATTCATCTTTAAGAGTTTCTATTGGTCAGAAGAACAGAAGTCATTCATCTTTAAGAGTTTCTATTGGTCAGAAGAACAGAAGTCATTCATCTTTAAGAGTTTCTATTGGTCAGAAGAACAGAAGTCCTTCATCTTTAAGAGTTTCTATTGGTCAGAAGAACAGAAGTCCTTTAGCTTTAAGAGTTTCTATTGGTCAGAAGAACAGAAGTCCTTCAGCTGTAAGAGTTTCTATTGGTCAGAAGAACAGAAGTCATTCATCTTTAAGAGTTTCTATTGGTCAGAAGAACAGAAGTCCTTCAGCTGTAAGAGTTTCTATTGGTCAGAAGAACAGAAGTCCTTCATCTTTAAGAGTTTCTATTGGTCAGAAGAACAGAAGTCCTTCAGCTGTAAGAGTTTCTATTGGTCAGAAGAACAGAAGTCCTTCAGCTGTAAGAGTTTCTATTGGTCAGAAGAACAGAAGTCCTTCAGCTGTAAGAGTTTCTATTGGTCAGAAGAACAGAAGTCCTTCATCTTTAAGAGTTTCTATTGGTCAAAAGAACAGAAGTCGTTTAGCTTTAAGAGCTTCTATTGGTCAGAAGAACAGAAGTCCTTCAGCTGTAAGAGTTTCTATTGGTCAGAAGAACAGAAGTCCTTCAGCTGTAAGAGTTTCTATTGGTCAGAAGAACAGAAGTCCTTCAGCTTTAAGAGTTTCTATTGGTCAGAAGAACAGAAGTCGTTAAGCTGTAAGAGTTTCTATTGGTCAGAAGAACAGAAGTCCTTCAGCTGTAAGAGTTTCTATTGGTCAGAAGAACAGAAGTCCTTCAGCTTTAAGAGTTTCTATTGGTCAGAAGAACAGAAGTCCTTCATCTTTAAGAGTTTCTATTGGTCAGAAGAACAGAAGTCCTTCAGCTTTAAGAGTTTCTATTGGTCAGAAGAACAGAAGTCCTTCATCTTTAAGAGTTTCTATTGGTCAGAAGAACAGAAGTCCTTCAGCTTTAAGAGTTTCTATTGGTCAGAAGAACAGAAGTCCTTCAGCTTTAAGAGTTTCTATTGGTCAGAAGAACAGAAGTCCTTCATCTTTAAGAGTTTCTATTGGTCAGAAGAACAGAAGTCCTTCATCTTTAAGAGTTTCTATTGGTCAGAAGAACAGAGGTCGTTCAGCTTTAAGAGTTTCTATTGGTCAGAAGAACAGAAGTCGTTAAGCTGTAAGAGTTTCTATTGGTCAGAAGAACAGAAGTCCTTTAGCTTTAAGAGTTTCTGTTGGTCAGAAGAACAGAAGTCCTTCAGCTTTAAGAGTTTCTATTGGTCAGAAGAACAGAAGTCCTTCAGCTTTAAGAGTTTCTATTGGTCAGAAGAACAGAAGTCCTTCATCTTTAAGAGTTTCTATTGGTCAAAAGAACAGAGGTCCTTCAGCTTAAAGAGTTTCTATTGGTCAGAAGAACAGAAGTCTTTTAGCTTTAAGAGTTTCTATTGGTCAAAAGAACAGAAGTCCTTCAGCTTTAAGAGTTTCTATTGGTCAAAAGAACAGAAGTCCTTCAGCTTTAAGAGTTTCTATTGGTCAGAAGAACAGAAGTCCTTCAGCTTTAAGAGTTTCTATTGGTCAGAAGAACAGAAGTCCTTCAGCTTTAAGAGTTTCTATTGGTCAGAAGAACAGAAGTCCTTCATCTTTAAGAGTTTCTATTGGTCAAAAGAACAGAGGTCCTTCAGCTTAAAGAGTTTCTATTGGTCAGAAGAACAGAAGTCTTTTAGCTTTAAGAGTTTCTATTGGTCAAAAGAACAGAAGTCCTTCAGCTTTAAGAGTTTCTATTGGTCAGAAGAACAGAAGTCCTTCAGCTTTAAGAGTTTCTATTGGTCAGAAGAACAGAAGTCCTTCATCTTTAAGAGTTTCTATTGGTCAAAAGAACAGAGGTCCTTCAGCTTAAAGAGTTTCTATTGGTCAGAAGAACAGAAGTCATTCAGTTTTAAGAGTTTCTATTGGTCAAAAGAACAGAAGTCCTTCAGCTTTAAGAGTTTCTATTGGTCAGAAGAACAGAAGTCATTCAGCTTTAAGAGTTTCTATTGGTCAGAAGAACAGAGGTCGTTTAGCTTTAAGAGTTTCTATTGGTCAGAAGAACAGAAGTCCTTTAGCTTTAAGAGTTTCTATTGGTCAGAAGAACAGAAGTCCTTTAGCTTTAAGAGTTTCTATTGGTCAGAAGAACAGAAGTCCTTTAGCTTTAAGAGTTTCTATTGGTCAGAGGAACAGAAGTCCTTCAGCTTTAAGAGTTTCTATTGGTCAAAAGAACAGAAGTAATAACATTTGGACAGTACACAATAACAGTAATATGAACATTAACACAACATTAAGATTAATATATATTAATAACATATACAGTGTATATATAATATAGTATTTTTAATGTTGAGGGCTCATTAAGCTCTTTGAGTTGAACTTGTTGAAGTAAATGTTGTTTATTTCATTGAATGTGTTAAGCTGTAGGAGGAAGTGCGTCTCTGTCTCAGTCTCACCTGTCCACATGTTTTCTTTTGGTTGCCGTGATGTTTTGTGTCGTTGTTGTTGGATCAGCAGTTTGTTGTCACTCAGTCTGTACTTGTTAGGTTCTGTCTCTGCTTTCTATCTCTGATAGTAGAGACATATTCTAATAGTTCATCAGGTAACATTCTGATCTACTTTGGCTTCTAGTTTCTTCTCTCCAGCGTTCCAGACAGGTTTCTGTACATTGTGTTATTGTTTGATTGACTCTGATTGGTGTTTGGAAAGCAGTGCTGGTGTGAGACTGGTCAGACTGGTCAGCGGCTCAGCAGCAGATGACCCTCTCACCTGTCTGTCTCTCAGTCTGTCCTCAGGCTGTCTCACTCTCAGCCCAGCTCCCCCCCTGCTGGATCGTACCACCCCACTCTGACCCCCATTCAGACTCCAGGAGCCTTCAGTCTGGACCAAACCATCTTCCACCTGCCGGGGGACGCCAGGTAGCTTCCTGTCTCACTGTTTACACTTTACCTGTCTGTGTCACTGTTTACAGTTTGTTTACCTGTCTGCGTCACTGTTTACAGTTTGTTTACCTGTCTGCGTCACTGTTTACAGTTTGTTTACCTGTCTGTGTCACTGTTTACAGTTTGTTTACCTGTCTGTCTCACTGTTTAGTTTGTTTACCTGTCTGCGTCACTGTTTACAGTTTGTTTACCTGTCTGTGTCGCTGTTTACAGTTTGTTTACCTGTCTGTGTCACTGTTTGGTTTTGTTTACCTGTCTGCGTCACTGTTTACAGTTTGTTTACCTGTCTGTGTCGCTGTTTACAGTTTGTTTACCTGTCTGTGTCACTGTTTACAGTTTGTTAACCTGTCTGTGTCGCTGTTTACAGTTTGTTTACCTGTCTGTGTCACTGTTTACAGTTTGTTTACCTGTCTGCGTCACTGTTTACAGTTTGTTTACCTGTCTGTGTCACTGTTTACAGTTTGTTTACCTGTCTGTGTCGCTGTTTAGTTTTGTTTACCTGTCTGTGTCACTGTTTACAGTTTTGTTTACCTGTCTGTGTCACTGTTTACAGTTTGTTTACCTGTCTGTGTCACTGTTTACAGTTTGTTTACCTGTCTGTGTCGCTGTTTACAGTTTGTTTACCTGTCTGTGTCACTGTTTACAGTTTGTTTACCTGTCTGTTTTGCTGTTTACAGTTTGTTTACCTGTCTGTGTCGCTGTTTACAGTTTGTTTACCTGTCTGTGTCGCTGTTTACAGTTTGTTTACCTGTCTGTGTCACTGTTTACAGTTTGTTTACCTGTCTGTGTCACTGTTTACAGTTTGTTTACCTGTCTGTTTTGCTGTTTACAGTTTGTTTACCTGTCTGTGTCGCTGTTTTTCTGATTGGTTGCCTGCAGGGATCAATATTCGACACAACAGCAACAATTCTGGACCAAACTGTGACACATTTGCATAGTTTTCACACAGAAAGCATTCAGTGACTACAGCCTTCAAATGTCCTCAATACTTTTCTCACTCAAACACAAACAAGCAACAACTGCGGATGTAAACAAACATGTTTACATCCTCACTTCCAAACTCTTCAGTTTATGTTCAAACTCTAACATGTATTCACACGGACAGCAATCTGTCCTTTATTTCAATACCTTAAATATGTTAATACGGCTCAACTGAATCTAACAGCAGTGTGACACACAGCTGGCCTAAATACCACACACACACACACACACACACACACTCACACACACACACACACACACACACTCACACACACACACACACTCACACACACACACACACACTCACACACACACACACACACACACTCACACACACACACACACACACACACACACTCACACACTCACACACACACACACTCACACACACACACACACACACACACACTCACACACACACACACTCACACACTCACACACACACTCACACACACACACACACACACACACACACAGGTCTATTTTCACTGCTCTGACATCAGCTGACATTGCAATGTGGAGAGAAAATGTGTGTGTGTGAGTGTGTGTGTATGTGTGTGTGTTCGTGCGTGTGTGCGTGTGTGTGTATGTGTGTGCGTGTGTGTGGAGGGGGGTTGAGGGGATAAGAAGCTGTAGAATAAAGGAACCATTGATTCAGACTCTGCAGGACGTCTGACTGTTCCTGATGTTTTTTGATTACTGAACTCTGTTTGTGTGAAAGACGTGTTTTTAATATATATGAAGTCGTTTTTATGACCTTGTTAAACAATCATAAACTCTTAATACAGTTCAGGTCAGATTTGATACGTTTTACATTTGAGAGCAGTGAAAACGTGAACTTTTTAAAAACATTTTTGTGCAGCTGTTACACATTTGTGTTGAGTGATATTTATTCAAAAGTCACTGTTGAAAAATATTGTTGCTTTTTTCACATTTAGTATAATGAATTGAAATAATTTTGTTCCGCTGTTTATGTAATGCAGGATCATTACATAGTGTGATTGTTTTTCTTCATTTACACTCTCTCTGCTCATTAATGATTAATCATTTATCAATGACTGATGAGGTGTTTATGAATGATTTGTAGTTCAGACTAATTACGAGCAGATACTGTGACGAACCATCGTCTCCTCCTCCTCATCCAGCTGTTAAACAAACTGCACAGAGAAGAAGAACAACACACGACTCAGTCGCCTCCGTTCAGTAAAACTTTATTAGTCTGGTGTGGACGAACAGTCTGTGAATGAATCAGACGTCTGTCTGTGTTCACTCTGAGTGGGCGGGGGGAGAATCCAGCTGCACTGTTCCTATTGGCTGTGACCGTGAGTGGGCAGGAGATGGAATGAAACAGCAGCCAATCAGAGAGCAATGTGTGGGGGAGAGAGATTGGGTGGGGTCTCCATGGAAACTTGAAGTCTGTCAATGTTCTGAGGAGACAGAAAGACATAACGTTAACGAGGGACAACAGAGAATCTGGATCTTAACGAGGCACGACAGACGGTCCGGACATTAATGAGGGAACAGACAGTACGGACCTTAACATACAGTCTGGACCTTAACGAGGAACAACAGACAGTCCAGACCTTAACGAGGAACAACAGACGGCCCGGACCTTAACGAGGAACAACAGACGGTCCAGACCTTAACGAGGAACAACAGACGGTCCGGACCTTAACATACAGTCTGGACCTTAACGAGGAACAACAGACGGTCCAGACCTTAACGAGGAACAACAGACGGTCCGGACCTTAACATACAGTCTGGACCTTAACGAGGAACAACAGACGGTCCAGACCTTAACGAGGAACAACAGACGGTCCGGACCTTAACGAGGAACAACAGACGGTCCGGGCCTTAACGAGGAACAACAGACGGTCCGGGCCTTAACGAGGAACAACAGACGTCCAGATCTTAACAAGGAACAACAGACGGTCCGGACATTAACGAGGGAACAGACAGTACGGACCTTAACATACAGTCTGGACCTTAACGAGGAACAACAGACAGTCCAGACCTTAACGAGGAACAACAGACGGTCCGGACATTAACGAGGAACAACAGACGGTCTGGACCTTAATGAGGAACAAGAGATGGTCCACACCTTAACAAGGAGAAACAGACGGTCCAGACCTTAACGAGGAACAAGAGATGGTCCACACCTTAACAAGGAGAAACAGACAGCCCAGACCTTAACGAGGAACAAGAGATGGTCCACACCTTAACAAGGAGAAACAGACAGCCCAGACCTTAACGAGGAACAACAGACGGTCCGGACATTAACGAGGAACAACAGACGGTCCGGACATTAACGAGGAACAACAGACGGTCCAGACCTTAACAAGGAGAAACAGACGGTCCAGACCTTAACGAGGAACAAGAGATGGTCCACACCTTAACAAGGAGAAACAGACAGCCCAGACCTTAACGAGGAACAACAGACGGTCCGGACATTAACGAGGAACAACAGACGGTCTGGACATTAACGAGGAACAACAGACGGTCCAGACCTTAACAAGGAGAAACAGACGGTCCAGACCTTAACGAGGAACAAGAGATGGTCCACACCTTAACAAGGAGAAACAGACAGCCCAGACCTTAACGAGGAACAACAGACGGTCCGGACATTAACGAGGAACAACAGACGGTCCGGACATTAACGAGGAACAACAGACGGTCCAGACCTTAACAAGGAGAAACAGACGGTCCAGACCTTAACAAGGAGAAACAGACGGTCCAGACCTTAACAAGGAGAAACAGACGGTCCAGACCTTAACAAGGAGAAACAGACGGTCCAGACCTTAACAAGGAGAAACAGACGGTCCAGACCTTAACAAGGAGAAACAGATGGTCCAGACCTTAACAAGGAGAAACAGACGGTCCAGACCTTAACAAGGAGAAACAGATGGTCCAGACCTTAACGAGGAACAACAGACGGTCTAGACCTTAACAAGGAGAAACAGATGGTCCAGACCTTAACGAGGAACATCACATGGTCCAGACCGTAATGAGGACGGTGGATAGGATTCTCTGATCGGACAGCCTTCAAATCGTCTCCTAATTAGATGATCTGAACTGTGATTGGTTGGCGGAGTCTGTAGCTAAGCTCTGATTGGACGGAGCTCTGTGATTGGTCACTGTTGTTTGTTGGATGTTTGTCAGTGTGAAAAAGATGATGTCACGGCGAAAGCAGCCATCTGACTCCGCCCCCTGTCGTTGTCCTCAGCGTCGCCCTCCGTCAACTCCGCCCCTTCCCCTTAGAACTCGACAACTTGTTGCTAAGCAACCAGAGACAGCGGTCGTGTTACGAGATCGCAGAAAGTTCAAAGGTCAGGGTTCAGTTGTCAGGGAGTCCTGGCCCGGTGCCCGGCTGATGACCTTTGACCCGCTGAATGCTGAACCCAGATCCAGGACGACTCTGAAGTCACTGACCCCACTCTCCAGAGGTCAGCCAATCACTGAGGCCCGGCCCAAGGCCACCGACCAACCACAATGTCACATGACCCCGTCAGCCCCTCACCCTCATTGGTCAGTGCCTGTCAGAGCTCCACCCAGTGGGCGGGGCTCTGAGGCCACCATGATGTCATTGCTTCTGTTCTGCCACAGGTAACCATGACAACCAGATCCAGGGGCTGGGCTTCTGCTACAGGTGTGCTCAGATTCACCTGATGGTGAAGACGTCAGTTGGATTCAAACTGTTCGGCCCAGCCTCTCCATGAAGATGGATTATTGATCAAATATTGATGATTGATAAATGACTGACAGATCAAATGTTGAATGAAATGAAATGTGAATGTTTTGTATGAGAAATTGTCCAGACCTGTCTGTGTCTCACCTGTCTGTCTCTCACCTGTCTGTGTCTCACCTGACTGTCTCTCACCTGTCTGTGTCTCACCTGTCTGTCTCACCTGTCTGTGTCTCACCTGTCTGTCTCACCTGTCTGTGTCTCACCTGTCTGTCTCTCTGTGTCTTACAGTAGTTCCAGTAACAGTTTGGTTGCCATTGACAACAAGATTGAGCAGGCCATGGTGAGTCTGTACTGATACATTTATAAACAAAGTCATGTCCTCAGTCATGCTGACACAGCTGATCTCTGACCTTCAACCTTCTGTATGTGTGTGTGTGTGTGGTGACCTTTGACCTCTGTAGGACCTGGTGAAGAGTCACCTGATGTTGGCGGTGAGGGAGGAGGTGGAGCTTCTAAGGGAACAAATCAGAGAGCTGCAGGAGAAGAACCAGCAGCTGGAGAGAGAGAACGTCATCCTGAGAGCGCTCACACGCTCACACACACCTGGCCATGACCACGCCCACCCCACCTGACAGAGACCACGCCCACCTTACCTGACAGAGACCACGCCCACCCCACCTGACAGAGACCACGCCCACCTTACCTGACAGAGACCACGCCCACTTCACGTGACAGAGACCACGCCCACCCCACCTGACAGAGACTACGCCCACTTCACATAGACCACGCCCACCCCGTCTGGCAATGATCACGCCCACCCCACCTGACAGAGACCACGCCCACGTCACATGACAGAGACCACGCCCACCCCACCTGACAAATACCATGCCCACTTCACATAGACCACGCCCACCCCGCCTGGCAATGATCACGCCCACCCCACCTGACAGAGACCATGCCCACCCCAACTGACAGGCCACGCCCACCTCACCTGACAGTGTTGTCACGGTAATGGGCTAATAATCCCACTAATGAGGAGCCCTGATGGTAACCATGACAACAGGACTGATCCAGATTTTCTGTGTGATGATGATGATGATGATGATGAAGATGATTAATATGATGAAGATGATGATGAAGATAGAAGAGAGTTTAATAAATTAATGTCTAACTTTGTTCAGAATGATGCTGTTTGTTGAAATATGAATAAATACGTGATGTCTGATTTACACTTTGAGGACAAACTGACTTTTCTTCTTCCTGACGACAAACAGAGAAACAAACACTGGTCATAAAACAGAAAACGTTATCGGAACAGACGACCAGACTCCTCACAGGCAGGTTTAAACACTGTTGCTGAAAAGCTGCAGTCCCGAGCTGTTCAGGCAGATTGTTCTGGAGTCGGAGGCGCTGCAGCAGAAGCTTCTGTCGCCAACAGTTCTCAGGTTGGAGCTGCTGGAGCGAAGAGGGCGAGAGGATGTCTACGTCTGAATAAGGTGAATAAGGAACGGTACGTTAACGGGAGGATTTCTACTCGATGCAGGAGTGAACAGGAAGTGTAAGTTAAGTCAAATTGGATTTACCTGTTGATGGATGTGCGTGAGAATATGAGCAGCACAGTTTAGTTATTGATTATTTATTGATCAGGTCTCATCCTCTCTGTGATGTAAACAGTTATTGATTATTTAATGATCAGGTCTCATCCTCTCTGTGATGTAAACAGTTATTGATTATTTATTGATCAGGTCTCATCCTCTCTGTGATGTAAACAGTTATTGATTATTTAATGATCAGGTCTCATCCTCTCTGTGATGTAAACAGTTATTGATTATTTAATGATCAGGTCTCATCCTCTCTGTGATGTAAACAGTTATTGATTATTTATTGATCAGGTCTCATCCTCTCTGTGATGTAAACAGTTATTGATTATTTAATGATCAGGTCTCATCCTCTCTGTGATGTAAACAGTTATTGATTATTTAATGATCAGGTCTCATCCTCTCTGTGATGTTAACAGTTATTGATTATTTAATGATCAGGTCTCATCCTCTCTGTGATGTAAACAGTTATTGATTATTTAATGATCAGGTCTCATCCTCTCTGTGATGTAAACAGTTATTGACTATTTAATGATCAGGGGTCCGTTTCACAAAGCAGGTTCAACAAACTCTGAGTCTAATCCTGAACTCTGAGTTGATCTACTCTGAGACAGAAAACTCCGAGTTTCCGGTTCCAGAACAGCTGATTTGAGTCAGTTTCACCTTTCATACGACGAGTTTGAGCATGTTTTCAGAAAGAAGTGCAACACTGCTGCAGCTGCAAAAGAGAGGGAGACGGCTGCTGCTCGGGTCAATGCGTAAGTTTAAATGTGGTCCTTTATAATCACAATAATATTACAGAGGAAAACTGCTTGATTGGTCGCCTATTAATTTATTTCATTTAGATCCAATCCCGCGAGGGAGAAGCGCACTTGGCAGCAGTTTAGGATGAAATTTAAAAACATTGTTCAAACAGGTGAGACCTCGGCATAATCTCATGGGGGAACCTCATTTTGATCATGTTTTACATTGTAAAGTAAATATTAAGTGGCTGTTTGACTGAGCAGCTGTTTTATCCCCAACATAATGCTGGTTTCACACACATAAATAACTTCTCATCTACATCATGTTCTGTTAAATAACTAAGCCTATTTAAACTAACACAGACTTCTACTCAGCCAACAGAAAGAAGGCAGATGCCCGTAAAACGGGCGTCGTAGCAACAGCCTTGACAACCACCAATTAAACGACTGACCGGTCTACAGACAAATCAGTGTTGGACTCAGCCGCCTGATGCATTGTTGATGTTTTCATATCGGGTTAACTTATATTAGGTTTATCATGATACACGTCTATGTAAGCGCTGAAAACAAGTATAGTAACATAATTATTATTGTAATTGTGGTGAAAGCCGGGACAATTCGGTACTGAATGTTGAAAACCGGGACATTTTAGGGTTTTACAGATATATGTCGGGACTCGGGACACCCAACTCGAAATCGGGAAAATGTTTAGTTAACCTACTGCGCATACTGGCCGAATGAGCTTAAGTTACCTTTAACTATAAAGTTGGAAGCGGCACGGTGCATTTCACTTCGCTCCATCCTGGAAAGACTGAGGTGAAAAACACCGTTGGAGATGAAATCTCTCAGAAGTTGATAATACTCGAAAGTTTTCATTCTTGTGGTTGTGGTAGTTCTGTTGTAACGTCAGGTACCGGGCAGTGACAGAAACGGTTAAACTCAACTCTAATGTTGTTTGTCCAAATGGAGTTGCCGTACGCAGCTGTCAGTTTACGCGCATGCGTGGTGTAGATCGAGCAGTGATGCGCATGCGTGATGCAAATCGGGCAGCGACAGAGGGAAGTTTGACTGAAACTCTGAAATTTTGAAATCGTGTTTAAACGTTCAGAAACAAGTTCAGAGAAACAGACAAAACTGACGCGGGAGTGACGCAAGAGTGACGTAGGACTGACGCAGGAGTGACGCTGCTGCGGAGCGTCACATCAGGTAACACACAGGCTGAGCTAAGCTAACGTTAGCTCCGTTAACGCAGCAGGACAACGGGTCGGCTAACTTGCTTCATCAGCTAACTGGCGTTACCATGGTAACCAGTTTACCCGCGGACAGGTGCATAAACTAGTAACGTGATCTATAATCTATAATCTATGATCAATAATCTGACTCCAGATCCGCGAGAAGAAAACGCTGAATTTGTCATAAAGAAGCAGATTAAGTTTGTTTGTTTGTTAATGTAAAATAAATAACTCAGATAAACGTATAAAAAGTTTCTAAAAATAAAACTGATCTGAAATATCAACAGGAAATAATCTGATCAATATTCATCCAAACTGACGTCCTGCAGGACCCGGTCACTGATCAATGCAGTTGATCAGCTGTTATTGATTAAACATGTCATCTGTTTGTCTGTAAATAAAACATGTTTATCTTTGTTTCTCTGTAATAACAAACAATAATAATATTGATCTTCAGGATGACATCATCACTCTGACATGTGATGATGTCATCGTGGAGTCGCTCTGGATCTCTGACAACGACCTGATCCATATTAATCATGTTTGGACGATAATTTACATGAAATCACAGATATTTATATTTATTTATGTATTTACAGACACATGAAACCTTCCAGTAATGAGCTGTGATCACTTTGTGTTAACTGGGAAGCTGCCTGTTACTGGTTGTATTGGTCCTTTAGAGCAGTGGTTCCCAACCTGGGGGTTGTCCTGCAGGGTTGATCGATTCATTGATTAGTTGATCAGCAGCTGTTTTTATGATTAATAATCGTTTTAATATCTTTTAAGTAAAATGTAAATAATGATCAGTTTGATGATTTATTTATTGATGATTTAAACAACCAGACGTTTGAAGATGTGATCTCACACTTTAACGGATATTTTTCACTATTTTCTGACATTTTATGAACAAACGATGAACGAACGACTGAAGACAAACGCTGGTAAACACTGAAACGTGTTTTATTTTGAAGGGCTGAACTGGTTAGATTTAACCCTGCCTGCTGGTTTACAGGATCTTAAACTGGTGAGAAAAGTCAGCTGTGTTTATATGTGTTTGTTTGTGTGTTATTGTTTATATGTGTTTGTTTGTGTGTTATTGTTTATATGTGTTTGTTTGTGTGTTATTGTTTATATGTGTTTGTTTGCGTGTTATTGTTTATATGTGTTTGTTTGCGTGTTATTGTTTATATGTGTTTGTTTGCGTGTTATTGTTTATATGTGTTTGTTTGCGTGTTATTGTTTATATGTATTTGTTTGTGTGTTATTGTTTATATGTGTTTGTTTGTGTTATTGTTTGTGTTTGTTTGCGTGTTATTGTTTATATGTTTGTTTGTGTGTTATTGTTTATATGTGTTTGTTTGTGTTATTGTTTGTGTTTGTTTGCGTGTTATTGTTTATATGTGTTTGTTTGTGTTATTGTTTATGTTTGTTTGCGTGTTATTGTTTATATACTGAGACGTGATTTTAATGAGTCAGCGTATTTTCCTGCTTCGTTTTTCCTTCTTTTACCAGTTTAAAAACCTGTAGAGGACCAGTTCAACCAGTTACATGTTTTCTTCTGTCTCAGATGAACTTGATGTCACCGCTGTGGGTTAAAACAACTTATTGATTATTGTGATTATTTATTCAGTTAAAAGCATTTTCAGACATTTGAAGGACCAAACTGATGAATCAGTAATGAAGACGATGGTTACCTGGAGCTCTAGCTGAGTGATTGACAGGATAAAGTTGATCAATCATTAGATATCTAACAGCAACATGCTGACTGATTTATTCTCATTAGAGATTATTTTCTTTAATAATCCATCAAACTGAAAACCAGACATGACGAGTAGAAACAGAAGCTGCAACGTTTCAGTGTTTGAGCGATGAATCGATCATCAGACCGGATCAATCAGTCCACTGATGGTTGGAGCTTCAACTTTATTTTATGTTTTCAGTTTGTTCAACATTTAGCAGCTAAAACCAAATAAATTCACCGTCAAACAGGATAAATGACACTAAACTAACCGACCTGAACCCTGAAGCTGATGACGTACGTTTCCATGGCGACCTGCTCAGTTACACCTGTCCTCACATATCCTTTAATTCATTGTAAACATGTTGTTTCCTGTCAGGATGAAGAGCTCCGCCCCCCTCCTCTCTCCTCCCCCCTCCCCTCACCCCGCCCCTCTCCCCCTCCCCTCCTCCTCCTCTCTGATTCGCTGCCCTGAACTCGACCTGTCCGTCACGTTCAGCCCCACCCCCAAGACCGGCCACACACACCTGAAGCCCCGCCCCCTCCGTCCGTGTCCGCAGAGTGACCAAACACACCTGAAGTCCCGCCCCCAAGGACAGACAGGAAGAAAGAGGAACACAAAGGTGATGACATCATTCTGTAGTCCTGTGTGATGACATCATTCTGTTGTCCTGTGTGATGACATCATTCTGTAGTCCTGATGTGTGTGTGTGGTTTCCTGCAGGTGTGTTTTGAAGAGCCGCTGGTTGTCACGGTAACACCGGAGCCTCACATCCCGCTTAGCAATGACGCGCCACCTCAGCAGCCGATCAGCAGTCAGAGGAGGAGGAGAGGTGGTCACCATGGTAACCAGAGTCTCTATACTCAAACATTTAGTGACATAACTTCCTGTTAGTGCAGGTGAACGTACAGCTCACCTGGACGACACAGGTGAGTCTGCAGAGAGGAAACTTTATCAGCTGATTCAAATAGTTTCCATGGAGACGCAGTTTATTACATCAGTCTCCACAGGAAATACAAACTACAGACGGTAAAGTCAATATGTTTTGGTTTATTCTGTTGATCGAACACAATGTGTTTGTCTTCTGACATTTGATTGATTGATGGATTAATCAATAACGAGGCTGACCTTCATGGCGTGTAGATAATGACGCTGTAGCAGTGAGAGGCGGTAAAGACGGAGTCCCTCATTAGTTTGGGAACCAGGTGCGTCTGGCCTCTGGTCCGGGTCGAGCCAATCACAACCCTTTATCTAACCTCGGTGGGTTTGACTGTACAGAGCGTCTCCGGTCTGGATTTGAAAGGTCACATGTCACACTTTCCATTGCTCTGATTGGTTGTAGGTCAATCCAGTTACGTCCAGAGGCATTCTGGTCTTCACCTGTTGATACCTGAGAGCTTCCAGATTAATTCATAAACGTCATTTCACTCCTGAAACATCATCACACCTGCCGCCAGATTACCCACAGTGCACCACAGCGCTGTAATCAGTGAAATGATCAATGAAAGCTTCCTCTTCTCTGATAGGTGGATCCCCCAAACAGAGGGCGGGGCCTCCTGCTGCAGTGTCCAATGAGGATCCAGCATGTCTCGAGGAGGCGGAGCCAAACACCACACTGGCTCTGAAGGCAGAGCTTCAGTCACTGCAGGTTCTCACTGCTTCTGTTTATCAATATGTTATCAATAAACTTGGTTACCATGGTAAAGATGTTGTTCCTGCAGGGGGTGGAGTTTAACTCCCAGAAGGCCGTTCAGGAGACACTACGGAAGTCAGAGAGGACCAAAAACCTGATCAACACCAGAGCTACTGAAGGTAACACACACACAGACTTCAGCCTACATTTCCCAAAATGCAGCAGTGTGATACAGATGTGGTACAGGTGTGATGCAGGTGTGGTACAAGTGTGATACAGATGTGGTACAGGTGTGGTACAGGTGTGATGCAGGTGTGGTACAAGTGTGATACAGATGTGGTACAGGTGTGATGCAGGTGTGGTACAAGTGTGATACAGGTGTGGTACAGGTGTGATGCAGGTGTGATGCAGGTGTACAGGTGTGATACAGATGTGGTACAGGTGTGATGCAGGTGTGGTACAGGTGTGGTACAGGTGTGATGCAGGTGTGGTACAAGTGTGATACAGATGTGGTACAGGTGTGGTGCAGGTGTGGTACAAGTGTGATACAGATGTGGTACAGGTGTGGTACAGGTGTGATGCAGGTGTGGTACAAGTGTGATACAGATGTGGTACAGGTGTGATGCAGGTGTGGTACAAGTGTGATACAGATGTGGTACAGGTGTGGTACAGGTGTGATGCAGGTGTGGTACAAGTGTGATACAGATGTGGTACAGGTGTGATGCAGGTGTGGTACAAGTGTGATACAGGTGTGGTACAGGTGTGATGCAGGTGTGATGCAGGTGTACAGGTGTGATACAGATGTGGTACAGGTGTGATGCAGGTGTGTTACAGGTGTGGTACAGGTGTGGTACAGGTGTGATGCAGCTGCTGATCTTCAACTCTCTCTCTCTCTCTGTAGGAGTGAATGTCTCTCGCTCTCAGCTTCTCTTCACCTCATTGGTCAGCGTTGATGTGCAGCATGATCAGCTGATCAGCCAGGCGCTGCAGGATAGGCTGCTGCTGGCTCCGCCCCCCCGCAGCCATGACAACAAAGCAGCAGATGGCCCCTCCCCACTCCTCTTCATGACCTCTGACCTGCTCAGACAGAAGCCCCTCTCACCAGAGGAGGAGCCAATAAACAGAAAACCCCGCCCATTGCAGTGCCCCGCCCCCTCGACATTTGACCTCTACAGCCGGCGGAGACGCTGGGAGGCCACGCCCTGACACACCTTTAACGCTCTGATTGGCTGGAGGTACTGAGGTTTTATTGGTCACCCTGTGTGATGTCATCAGATCAGTTTTTAAATTATTTCTGTGAGCTGTTTTTATTCCTGTAAAGACTCAATAAAGTTTTTTCAATCAATATTTGATGATGTCATATCTATGGTGAAGGCTGTCCAATCAGAAGCTCTAGAAAGCAGAAGTAAACAATAGCACAGCTGATAGTAAACCACTGTTACTGTGTAGCATCCCATAATGCTCTAAGAAGACCAGTTTTAAAGTCTCAGAGATAAACATTTGGGTAACTGACTGACTGAGTGATGAAGTTACACCGTTGATCAGCTGAATGACGGTCGTTGTGACCCTTCAGCGCTTTGCATTGTGGGACACAGTAGGCGAGGTAGACTGGTGGGATACAGACTGAATATTACTTCTGCTGGTATAGTCGGAGGTTTCCAATAGAGGCAGATCAATAAGAATATTAACGTGTTTATAATATGCTTCATATTCACTTATTCCCAGCTGTCCAATCATTATAGTGTTACTTTTAGCTTCTGTCACAACAAATAAGATTTTAATCATAGTAAAAATGAACTCATAATATGAACCCAGAGGAGCCCCTCCAGTTGCTGCTGTAAACATTGTTAAACATGTTGATGATCTGTAGTGCTAAATCCACTCAGTGTGAACATAAACAGCCACTACAGCAGCGTCACTGACCGTCCTTCACTTACAAAATGTACTTTAATGGTAAAGTGATGAAAACAGGAACAAACAGAAGAGGAAGAAACACGACCAATAATCACAACTGATCAGAGTTCTCACAGCACAGAACTGATGTATCACTGTGGTGACAGTAACAGGATCTTACAGCAGCAGGTTCCCTTTAATGCAGATGTATATAGGATGATCATGTGATCATGTTTACGCTGCATGAGCGTGAAACTGAACTTCTGCTTTATTTTGGTTCTAATTAATGTCCCAACTCATTAATTAGAACCATCAGCGTGTGAATGTGTGTGAATGGGTGAATGTGATTCGTAGTGTAAAAAAAAGCGCTTTGAGTGGTCGGAAGACTAGAAAGGCGCTACACAAGTACAGTCCATTTACCAGCTAGCAGGCTACATGTATGTAGCATGCAGTGACCTCTGACCTCCTGCTGCAGGTCTGTTCATGTTTATGTATAAACATCCGACTGTAACTTCACAGATACTGTAACCACCATGGTTACCACGAGCTTTTTACTGTAACCATGACGATAACAATTCCCACATGTTAAAGTAATTACAACCTAAACCGTCATCTTTCTCTAAATAACTGACTGAACTGACTGTGTCGGTTGAACCAGGCCGACATGTTGCCGTCAGCATGTTTCCATCTGTCACATCACCAACAACGTTCGTCAATAACAGTCAGATTTGGCACTGAGCTGATAAAACGCACCGTCGCCCTGACAACAGAAACACGGTCTGCTTCTGACAGTTTCAGCTGATCAGCTGTCAGGTTTCAAACTGCTGCTGCTGCTTTTCAGGCCAAATAAAGAAATCAGGAAACGAGACTAAAAGTCTTTTTATTGGTGTGAGTTGAGAAATGAAGAAAAGCAGAAGTGGTGGCCACTCCTCATCCAGACATCATGAAGAGTTCATCTGTGCGTCTGCTGCTCGGTGAGTCCAACACATTCACTCATTCACTCGTCCGTCTCAGGTACGACGGTCTGTGCTCACAGGAAGCTGCAGCTCAACACACACCTGTCTGAGCTCTTCATGTCCACTTCATGTCCGCTTTGAAAGTGCAGGAAGTTGAAGCGCCGACTGAAAGACTTCAGACCTTTAACCTCTCAGCTGTTTGTTTCACTCTCAGTTCATGTTCAACACATTAATATTCATCATGTTGGAATCAGATTCAAACAACAATAAGTGGTTCAGAATATGTGACTGAGTTTAAATATGTGACTGATGATAACAATCATCCTCTTTAATGATTAATGTGCTTTAAACAACATTACTGATGAAGTTTTAAACGACATTAAATGAGCTCAGACGTTGGTTAGTTGGTTTGAATCAACAAAAAGGTTTATTGTGTTTTTCTGAAGGAGTCAAAGATTTGAACATGTTGAAGCTGTGAATATGTCGACAGAAGTGAAGTGACGCTGCAGTGTTGAACCACAGAGCTGCTGCTCTCCTGTTTATCTGTTCCTTCCTTAAATGGGACTGTAAAAGAAAACTGAATAACAGGTTATCATTTGATGTATTTCTTCAATATATCATACATGTTTCAGACAGTGTTTAAGTTCAGTTTAGTGTCAGTTTGTGCTGAAAACATCAGTTAGTGCAGAGTTTAAAACAGAAGTCCTCTTTCTGCTGTGGCTGTTAAAGCTGCCAGCTTCATGGAGAATGTACCAAACAGCCCAGTTTGATTAAAGCAGACAGGAAGTGAACAAAGCAAAGTTCATTATTAAACTTTATCAGCAGGAACAAACTGACAGCGACACACTGAACACAGTTTTTATTTGGAGACGATGAAACAAACATAACACATCATGTTGTAACTCTGTTGATCAGTGATGGAGGAAGTTTTCACTTCCTTCACTGCAGTAAAAATACTGTATTACATGTAAGAGTCCTGCATCAGAAATGTGACTGTAAGTACAAGTACACAAGCATTATCAGCTGGGGACCATGGCAACCACTTAACAACCAGCTGGACATGACACCAGTAACCAAACAGTGACACGTTAGAGACCGATCATCTCTCCTATTTGTAGCGTTGATGTTCTTCACTCAGATATCTGCTGACCTCTGACCTGTAGTGACCTCTGACCTTTATGAACCCTGTCCTCCTGCTGCAGGTGT
>NC_089538.1:26806076-26816076 GCF_963924715.1 Thunnus thynnus | reverse complement strand
ACACACAAACATCAGAATCAGTCAAAGAAAAGATTCAAAGCTGCTGAACAACAAGAACAACGTCTCTGCCCCTCACCTCTCTGAGACCGCCGCTTCTTCTGGGCAGCGATGCTGGTCCCTGTAACACACACACACACATATACACACACATTACACACACACATATATATACACACATTACACACACACATATATATACACAAACATATATATACACACACAAATATATATACACACACACATATACACACATTACACACACACATATACACACATTACACACACACACACACACATATACACACATTACACACACACATATACACACACACACACACACATATACACACATTACACACACACACATATATATACACACATATATGGACCAATTCTATTCACCTTGTATATGCTTCCTTTAGGTAATATTATTAGGAAACACTCCATAAATGTTCATTGTTATGCAGATGACATCCAATTATATTTATCAATGAAGCCAGATGAACCCAATCAGTTAAACAAACTCCAAACATGCCTTAACGACATAAAGACCTGGATGACCTGCAATTTTCTGCTACTAAATTCAGATAAAACTGAAGTTATTGTGTTTGGCCCTAAACACCTTAGAAACACATTATCTAATGATAAAGCTACTCTGGATGGCATTACCCTGGCCTCCAGCACCACCGTAAGGAATCTGGGAGTTATCTTTGATCAGGATATGTCCTTTAACTCCCACATAAATCAAATTTCAAGGACTGCCTTTTTCCACTTAATATCACAAAAATCAGGCACATCCTGTCCCTAAACGATGCAGAAAAACTAGTTCACGCATTTGTTACTTCTAGGCTGGATTATTGCAATTCCTTATTATCAGGCTGCTCTAACAAGTCTCTAAAGACTCTCCAGCTGGTCCAGAATGCAGCTGCACGTGTTCTGACTAAAACTAGAAAAAGAGATCACATTTCTCCCATTTTAGCTTCGCTGCATTGGCTTCTTGTAAAATCTAGAATAGAATTTAAAATCCTTCTGCTAACTTACAAAGCCCTTAATGGTCAGGCACCATCATATCTTGAAGAGCTCATAGTACCGTATTATCCCACTAGAACACTGCGCTCCCAGTATGCAGCTTACTGGTGGTCCCTACAGTCTTTAAAAGTAGAATGGGAGGCAGAGCCTTCAGCTATCAGGCTCCTCTCCTGTGGAACCATCTACCGGATTGGGTCCGGGGTGCAGACACCCTCTCTATGTTTAAGAGTAGGCTTCAAACTTTCCTTTTTGATAAAGCTTATAGTTAGGGCCGACCAGGCTCGCCTTGGATCAGCCCTTAGTTATGCTGCTATAGGCCTAGACTGCTGGGGGACTTCCCATGATGCACTGGGCTCCTCTCTCCTCCTCCTCCTCTCCATCTGTATGCATTCATGTAACATCAATGCATGTCACTAACTTTGCTTCTTCCCCGGAGTTTTTTGTGCTTTCTCATCTCACAGGAAAACCTGACTCCCGGGCCGAACCTTCGCGGTCCTTCACAGTCCTGATGGCATCCTTCCCTGGCTGTTGCTGCTTGTGCTTGTTGTTGTTTGTTGTTGTTTCTTCTGTCCCCCCTCCCCCTTTCCCTCTCCCTTTCTCTCTCTCAACCCAACCGGTCAAAACAGATGGCCGCCCACCAAGAGCCGGGTTCTGCTTGAGGTTTCTACCCATTAAAGGGGAGTTTTTCCTTACCGCTGTCGCCAAGTGCTGCTCATGGGGGAACTGTTGGGTCTCTGTATATTAAAGAGTACGGTCTTGACCTGCTCTATGTGAAAAGTGCCTTGAGATGACTTCTGTTGTGATATGGCGCTATATAAATAAAAATTGATTGATTGATTGATTGATTGACATTACACACACACATATATATACACACATTACACACACACATATATATACACACATTACACACACAGACACATATACACACATTATACATATATACACACATTACACACACACACATATATACACACATTACACACACACACACATATACACACATTACACATATATACACACATTACACACACACACACATATACACACATTACACACATTACACGCACACACACATATACACACATTACACACGCACATATACACACATTACACACACACATATATATATATACACACACACACATATATATACACACACAACTGTGTACCTGCAGTGTGTGTTTAGTGTGTGTGTGCCTGCAGTGTGTGTTTGGTGTGTGTGCCTGCAGTGTGTGTTTAGTGTGTGTGTGCCTGCAGTGTGTGTTTGGTGTGTGTGCCTGCAGTGTGTGTTTAGTGTGTGTGCCTGCAGTGTGTGTTTAGTGTGTGTGCTTGCAGTGTGTGTTTGTGTGTGTGCCTGCAGTGTGTTTTTGGTGTGTGTGCTTGCAGTGTGTGTTTGGTGTGTGTACCTGCAGTGTGTGTTTGGTGTGTGTGCCTGCAGTGTGTGTTTGTGTGTGTGCCTGCAGTGTGTTTTTGGTGTGTGTGCTTGCAGTGTGTGTTTGGTGTGTGTACCTGCAGTGTGTGTTTAGTGTGTGTGCCTGCAGTGTGTGTTTGTGTGTGTGCCTGCAGTGTGTTTTTGGTGTGTGTACCTGCAGTGTGTGTTTGGTGTGTGTGCTTGCAGTGTGTGTTTGTGTGTGTGCCTGCAGTGTGTTTTTGGCGTGTGTACCTGCAGTGTGTGTTTGGTGTGTGTGCTTGCAGTGTGTGTTTAGTGTGTGTGCCTGCAGTGTGTGTTTGGTGTGTGCGCTTGCAGTGTGTGTTTAGTGTGTGTGTCTGCAGTGTGTTTTTGGTGTGTGTGCCTGCAGTGTGTGTTTAGTGTGTGTGCCTGCAGTGTGTGTTTAGTGTGTGTACCTGCAGTGTGTGTTTAGTGTGTGTACCTGCAGTGTGTGTTTAGTGTGTGTACCTACAGTGTGTGTTTAATGTGTGTACCTGCAGTTTGTGTTTAGTGTGTGTACCTACAGTGTGTGTTTAGTGTGTGTACCTACAGTGTGTGTTTAGTGTGTGTACCTACAGTGTGTGTTTAGTGTGTGTACCTACAGTGTGTGTTTAGTGTGTGTACCTGCAGTTTGTGTTTAGTGTGTGTACCTACAGTGTGTGTTTAATGTGTGTACCTGCAGTGTGTGTTTAGTGTGTGTACCTGCAGTGTGTGTTTGGTGTTTGTACCTGCAGTGTGTGTTTGGTGTTTGTACCTGCAGTGTGTGTTTAGTGTGTGTACCTGCAGTGTGTGTTTAGTGTGTGTACCTGCAGTGTGCGTTTAGTGTGTGTACCTGCAGTGTGTGTTTGGTGTTTGTACCTGCAGTGTGTGTTTAGTGTGTGTACCTACAGTGTGTGTTTGGTGTTTGTACCTGCAGTGTGTGTTTAGTGTGTGTACCTACAGTGTGTGTTTAGTGTGTGTACCTACAGTGTGTGTTTAGTGTGTGTACCTGCAGTTTGTGTTTAGTGTGTGTACCTACAGTTTGTGTTTAGTGTGTGTACCTACAGTGTGTGTTTAGTGTGTGTACCTGCAGTTTGTGTTTAGTGTGTGTACCTACAGTGTGTGTTTGGTGTTTGTACCTGCAGTGTGTGTTTAGTGTGTGTACCTGCAGTGTGTGTTTAGTGTGTGTACCTGCAGTGTGTGTTTAGTGTGTGTACCTGCAGTGTGTGTTTAGTGTGTGTGCCTGCAGTGTGTGTTTGGTGTGTGTGCCTGCAGTGTGTGTTTAGTGTGTGTACCTGCAGTGTGTGTTTAGTGTGTGTACCTACAGTGTGTGTTTAGTGTGTGTACCTGCAGTTTGTGTTTAGTGTGTGTACCTGCAGTGTGTGTTTAGTGTGTGTACCTACAGTGTGTGTTTAATGTGTGTACCTGCAGTGTGTGTTTAGTGTGTGTACCTGCAGTGTGTGTTTAGTGTGTGTACCTGCAGTGTGTGTTTAGTGTGTGTACCTACAGTGTGTGTTTAGTGTGTGTGCCTGCAGTGTGTGTTTAGTGTGTGTACCTACAGTGTGTGTTTAGTGTGTGTACCTACAGTGTGTGTTTAATGTGTGTGCCTGCAGTGTGTGTTTAATGTGTGTACCTGCAGTGTGTGTTTAGTGTGTGTACCTGCAGTGTGTGTTTAGTGTGTGTACCTGCAGTGTGTGTTTAGTGTGTGTACCTGCAGTGTGTGTTTTGTGTGTGTACTTGCAGTGTGTGTTTAGTGTGTGTTCCTGCAGTCTGTGTTTAGTGTGTGTACCTGCAGTGTGTGTTTAGTGTGTGTACTTGCAGTGTGTGTTTAGTGTGTGTACCTACAGTGTGTGTTTAGTGTGTGTACTTGCAGTGTGTGTTTAGTGTGTGTACCTGCAGTGTGTGTTTAGTGTGTGTACCTGCAGTGTGTGTTTAGTGTGTGTACCTGCAGTGTGTGTTTAGTGGTGTACCTACAGTGTGTGTTTAGTGTGTGTACCTACAGTGTGTGTTTAGTGTGTGTACCTACAGTGTGTGTTTAGTGTGTGTACCTGCAGTGTGTGTTTAGTGGTGTACCTACAGTGTGTGTTTAGTGTGTGTACCTGCAGTGTGTGTTTAGTGTGTGTACTTGCAGTGTGTGTTTAGTGTGTGTACCTACAGTGTGTGTTTAGTGTGTGTACCTGCAGTGTGTGTTTTTACTCCGGAGTAAACTGTCTCTGGATCTGCAGGATGTTTCTCTGAAAGACAGACATAGAGCATCACCATGGCAACAGATGAGTTTAATAGTAGTCCAGAGGGGTTACAGGGGGAGGGGTTTGAGGGCGTGAGTCAAGGTTGATTGACAGGTGTTGACAGTCACAGCCTACCTCTCCTATTGGCTGTCTGAGTGATGGTGATGTCAGCGTAGGTGGCGTCTGCAGGTGGACATGAATCAGTCTTTCCTGAGGAGGAGAACAGCTGTCAGGTTATTATCACATCTTTTTGTTTGTGAATAACGAGACAGCCCACCTGCAGCACCGCTGAGACTCTTCTGCACCCACTGATCTTAAATCCTGCTGGTGTGAAAATTAAGAAACTGTTTGTTTTTAGAGTTTAAAGATGAACGTTGACTCAGTGTTCGACTGACTTGTCGTTGTTTGTCTGCAGCCTCTGAATCCAATGAGGAGTTTTATTGTTATTATTGCAGCCAATAATGTTTGATTCTGCTGCCGCTTTTCTTAAAACTTGCAATACAGTTTGTGATGTTTTACATCTCTTTTTGCAGTAAAATTGCAAGCAAAGTAAAATAATGTGATTTATTTAAACTGCTAGCAGTGAAGAGTCATATGTAATGACTTCCTGCAGGCACAACTATATTTCAGCTCTAATGTATTTTCTGAACATGAGAACCATGAGGACTCAACGTTCTATAAAACAGAAAATACTGTACTTGAGTTCCATTTATAATTTAGTTCCAATAATGTCATTAAAATAAATCTAGTTTGATGTTTATGTTTGAGGTAGATTATGTCCACCTTTGCTGTCTGAACAACATCAGCTTGTTTTCTTCTGACTCACTGAATCAAACCTCATTTGGGAACATTTGGGAACATTTGGGAATTGTTTTGCTCGTCTGTGGCATCATGTTTGTCAGCAGGTGAGATTTGTTCATCTTCCACCTGAATGTCGTCAGTTACCGCCACACCAAACGCCACGATTGGTCCAAACCACAAGCAGCTGCTGATTTGGACGTTTCATGCAGAAAAGTTGCTGTAATTTAGTGAAACTGCAAGATTTCTTGAATTTGTGTTAATTATTATGTTATACTAGGTTAGTATGTGTTAGGACTGGATTAGCATTATTAGCATTAGGTTAGCATGTGTTAGCTTTAGGTTGGCATGTGTTAGCTTTAGGTTAGCATATGTTAGCTTTTGGTTAGCATATGTTAGCTTTTGGTTAGCATATGTTAGCTTTTGTTAGCATGTGTTAGCTTTAGGTTAGCATGTGTTTGTTCATTTAACCGTATAACTAAAGGAAACATTTCCTAACCCTCATTCAACTGAACCATCAGAGGACAAAAGCAGGTGTGTCTGAGAGTGGAGTCCCACAGGGCTGCGTTTCAGATCCTCTCTTACTTTATCAGGTCTACCAGCTGTCATGATCTGTTCCTTAAGTGAAGGAACAGCAGTTTTTTTTCTTGTTCAGCCATCTGAGGTGCACAGCGCAACAAGGTTAAGACAGCACTTTCCTCCTGGAGAACTCTGATTTCTCTGTCATGTATCAGCTTTTTACGTGTGAACATGTGCAGGATAACAGCGGAGCAGCTGAATGAAAACATAGGGTGACCATATTTTCAAACCCCTAAACCAGGAACCTTAAGTGGACACATGCACATGAATGCACTTATGCAAACGCCATAAGCGTCTTCATCAGGATGGGGGACAATTATTTCAGCGCTGTGACAGATTCTCTGTCAGTTTTTTTTAAACAAATCAATCTCTTTGTGGCCTATAAATACCTTAACATAAAAATAACTAACTTACATCTTCACAACGCTATGCAACGAGCCGGTCGCAAGTTACAAAGATTAAAACGTCAAAACATTAAAATCACAATCGCACCTTGTTCATAACAACAACTAAGAGCCTTTACAGAAAGTTACCTTTAAGAAGCTTGCCGGGTACTTTACGCTTTGCAGTTTTACTTCTTAGTTTGAGTTTCTTAGCTAACCGTTAGCATACTGACGTCATAGCAACAGCCTCGACAATGATTGATTGATTGATTGAAACACATTCAGACAAATCAGTGTTGAATTCAGAAACATTGCATTTTTATATTGAGTTAGGTAATAACATGATAAACGTCTATGTAAGCGCTGAAAACAAGAATATTATTCTGATTATTGTTTTAATTGTGGTTAAAACCGAGATAATTTAGTGTTTTGAGATATTTGTCGATATGTTCGGTCACTGTATGAAAACAGAGATCATTACACAAAGCGATATGTCCTCGTATTTAAAATAAGTCCATCGAAAGGCCAACTAAAACTGAAACTAGTACAAAGCAGCCTGCAGAGTCTAAATAAGTTGGTTTCCAGCTCTGAACATTTAAATATTTTCTTCTCACTGTGCTGTCAGTCGTCTTCTCTCACCGATACAGCTCAGATCAGTGAGCCAAGCTTCCAGAATGAGGTTGGGTTTAGTGATCAGTACGGTGAATGTAATCACACTGATTGATTAGGACATAGTACTGTTGGACTACACATTTAAACCTGAACACATCTGGTTGGATTAGCTATAAATGGATTTCATCCACATCATTTATTCTTTATTTAGACCGAGTTTCTGCAGTTTGTCAGAGATCAGCTGAACTGGTTCTGGTCTGTGTTAAGATGATCAATTATCCAGATGTTACTTCTGATTGGACAGACCTGAGAGACTAAAGTTGGGAGTGTTGGATGATGGGAGCAACGTGGTGAGGAGCACAGATCTTTCTTATTCTATGTTTTGAAGAAAAATATGTGTAATATCTGGAGTGTCAAAAATGCTGCACAATAAACAATAAAGCAAAAAGAAAAAGTCTTATGATAAAGGTGAAAAATGTGTTGGTTCATGAGGCCAGAGAGAGGTCAGAGGGTCAGTTATAATAATTCTCATTTCCTCCACAGGAAGTTAGCGGCTCTGTTTTATTCTTCATTAATGATTTGAAGACAACCTGCTCTGATGACAACAACTGATGGATGGATTGTTGTGAGATCAGGATGAAGGTTTGATCCTCTGACTTTTCCATCATGTGGTCAAAGTGTTGATGTGTCTGATAGTTGCCTGCATGTAGCTGCAGACGTTCATCATGTTACTGTAACCACCATCTCTCCTTAACTTTATCCTGGTTCTAAAACAGCTGGTTAACTTTAGAGACGGTTTGGTGCAGACGGTGGTTTAACCTGTAACCATAAACTAAACTCACCATAGAAAACAAGAATCTGGAACTTAAACAAACATCAGTGAATGTGATCCAGGTTCGGTTTCCTGATGAAGGTCTAGTTACCGTGGAGATGTGATGTATCTGAATCTGGTTCATGTTTCGTACCTGTTTGTTTCCTCCACAGCAGCAGAACTGCGACCAGCAGCAGAACCAGAAGAACCAGAGAACCCAGAACTGCTACGACTGTGGTGGTGGAATCAGTAGCTGAAGATTGGGAAGGACGAGAAGGAGACACTGAAGGAGGAGGAGAGGAAGAAGAGGAGGTAGGAGAAGGAGAAGGAGAAGCTGAAGGAGAAATCAGTAGATTCAGTGCAGTGATCAGTTTATTAACTCTACTGACAGTCATATAAACAAGAAGTGATGTCAGTGTCCTGACCTTTGACCCTCAGCCTGCTCCTTGGAGATTCTCCAGTCAGATCAACAGAACACGAGTAGAAACCTTCATCAGACTGTTGAACGTTACTGATGTTAAACTCTCCAGTACGTTCAGCTCTAGAATGTTCGCCGTTCTTAAATAAATTAGCTGGCGGTATGGAACCATCTCTGGACCTACAGCGCAGAGTGACATCACTTCCTGTCAACACTGGGAGCGCAGGAACCTCCAGGATCAACTGACCACCTGAACAACAGACAAACAGAGTTACAGCGACAGACAGAGTTACAGCCACAGACAGAGTTACAACAACAGACAGAGTTACAGCGACAGACAGAGTTACAGCGACAGACAGAGTTACAGCCACAGACAGAGTCACAACAACAGACAGAGTTACAGCAACAGACAGAGGTACAGCGACAGACAGAGTTACAGCGACAGACAGAGTTACAGCGACAGACAGAGTTACAGCGACAGACAGAGTTACAGCAACAGACAGAGTTACAGCCACAGACAGAGTCACAACAACAGACAGAGTTACAGCGACAGACAGAGTTACAGCGACAGACAGAGTTACAGCAACAGACAGAGTTACAGCAACAGACAGAGTTACAGCAACAGACAGAGTTACAGCGACAGACAGAGTTACAGCGACAGACAGAGTTACAGCGACAGACAGAGTTACAGCGACAGACAGAGTTACAGCAACAGACAGAGTTACAGCAACAGACAGAGTTACAGCAACAGACAGAGTGATATAGAGACAGAGTTACAGCGACAGACAGAGTTACAGCAACAGACAGAGTTACAGCGACAGACAGAGTTACAGCAACAGACAGAGTTACAGCGACAGACAGAGTTCCAGCAACAGACAGAGTCACAACAACAGACAGAGTTACAGCGACAGACAGAGTTACAGCAACAGACAGAGTTACAGCGACAGACAGAGTTACAGCGACAGACAGAGTTACAGCAACAGACAGAGTCACAACAACAGACAGAGTTACAGCGACAGACAGAGTTACAGCGACAGACAGAGTTACAGCAACAGACAGAGTTACAGCGACAGACAGAGTTACAGCAACAGACAGAGTTACAGCGACAGACAGAGTTACAGCAACAGACAGAGTCACAACAACAGACAGAGTTACAGCAACAGACAGAGTTACAGCAACAGACAGAGTTACAGCAACAGACAGAGTTACAGCAACAGACAGAGTCACAACAACAGACAGAGTTACAGCAACAGACAGAGTTACAGCAACAGACAGAGTTACAGCCACAGACAGAGTTACAGCGACAGACAGAGTTACAGCAACAGACAGTCATATATACCAGTAACTGTGATGTTGATCTGTTCGCTGATCTTTCCAGAACTGTTTTCACACCAGTAAACTCCAGAATCTGAGGGAAGGAGAGTTGAGATGAAGCAGGAAGAACCTTCAATCCTCCCAAAGTTTTGTTGACTGTTCCCACACTGTTCAGTCTTTCCTCCTGCTGTCCTCTTCACCGTCCATCCATCAGCTGTCTGTCCATCTTCATCACATCTCAGAGTCAGTGTAGACTGTCTGCTGAAGAGCTGCTGCAGGTTTGGACGGACGCTCAGAGAGACTGAAGGACAGACAGACAGATTATTTGGAGAAAGATGATGGTTTTGTTGAAATCACTTCTGTAACGTTTGGGAACCGTCATCGTCATGGTTACAGTAAAAAGCACGTGGTTACCAT